>NC_068365.1:22495497-22615492 GCF_020536995.1 Dreissena polymorpha | reverse complement strand
AAAAACAATTAGTAGGTCCTTTATTTAAGGCAAGTGACCGATTGCCCAAACAGTACCATAGGTTATCTATTTGGCGAAACACCAATCTTATAATCACATTAATACACATTGCCAAGTCAACATACATAAAAGAGTAAGAGGCAGCTTGTCAGATAATGGTCTGTAAAAATTCAGTATAACCTGCAGAACTCTCAATTGATGAACATACATGTTTACTATTATAAGTACAGAGAATGTATAAGAATCTAAGTATAAGAAAGGTCTTAACAAGGTTTCTTAAAAAAAATAATAAAAAACACAATACCGCCACCAGCCTCTGAAGCTGCTGAAAATATAACAACATCGAAGATTGTACGGGGGATACACGCTACTGCATCCACGCAGCACACATCAAACTGTTGTGCAATGCAATATAAAGAAGTGAAACTCCAGCTGCTGGAGCAGTATTGAATTTTCATTAAAACAATTAGTAGGTCCTTTATTTAAGGCAAGTGACCGATTGCCCAAACAGTACCATAGGTTATCTATTTGGCGAAACCACCAATCTTATAATCACATTAATACACATTGCCAAGTCAACATTATAAAAGAGTAAGAGGCAGCTTGTCAGATAATGGTCTGTAAAAATTCAGTATAACCTGCAGAACTCTCAATTGATGAACATACATGTTTATTTATAAGTACAGATAATGTATAAGAATCTAAGTATAAGAAAGGTCTTAAACAAGGTTTCTTAAAAAAAATAATAAAAACACAATACCGCCACGAGCCTCTGAAGGCTGAAAATATAACAACATCGAAGATATGTACGGGGATACACGCTACTGCATCCACGCAGCACACATCAAACTGTTGTGCAATGCATATAAAGAAGTGAAACTCCAGCTGCTGGAGCAGTATTGAATTTTCATTAAAAACAATTAGTAGGTCCTTTATTTAAGGCAAGTGACCGATTGTCCAAACAGTACCATAGGTTATATTTGGCGAAACCACCAATCTTATAATCACATTAATACACATTGCCAAGTCAACATACATAAAAGAGTAAGAGGCAGCTTGTCAGATAATGGTCTGTAAAAATTCAGTATAACCTGCAGAACTCTCAATTGATGAACATACATGTTTACTTATAAGTACAGAGAAAGTATGAGAATCTAAGTATAAGAAAGGTCTTAAAGAAGGTTTCTTAAAAATAATAAAAACACAATACCGCCACTAGCCTCTGAAGGCTGAAAATATAACAACATCGAAGATATGTACGGGGATACACGCTACTGCATCCACCAAGGAGTGGACAGCTTGATACTGGCAGCGAGATATGTTTTATTGCAGATTTTACAAGAAGTCATGCAGATTTGTTTGTAAACAAAAGTCAGTTGGAATTAATTAAATAGAGCGAAAAAAAATCATAGGAAGTCACTTATGATTTATTTGCGCTATATTGATCACCTCGATTATATGTTTATTTGTGGTATTAATTGCTTAACCTACTTGATTATACATTTTCGTTTTAAACTGAAACATATTTGATACTCTTCTTGTCTAATTGTTGTGCATACAACAATTAGACAAGTTAATTTTTTTCTGATTAATTATTTTATTAGCTTTTGAAAACAACCGATGTGTAGTTGATTCGTTTAAAATTGTTCGAGTTACATGGTTTCAGTTAAGATGGTGTAGTTTTGGGGCAAATGAAGTTGCACTCCTTGTTTCTATTTTAGCATATATACAAAAAAATACGGGATTCCCTCCTGTGGCCATATCAGGAAGAAAGTTACTTGCGTTTATTTCGTGTTGATATCCGCTCTTTATCTCGACTTCACTCGCAGCGTGATGACCTTATTAAAGCTCCACTAAGAACATTTGCGGGCAGTAAATTCGAGATAATAAGCGAATTTTAAAACGAAATAAACGCTAATCACATGTTTACTAATATAGCTGGAAAGTGAGCGTCATTTAAAAAATAAACAAAAGCAATTTAGGGTATACAACGGCAAAAAAATAACTATATCGGTATGGACGTCGCCATCTTGACTATCACTTGATTACCCTCTCTGTATTTGTATTCAGATTATGTGATATTAACAATTGTTTAGTGTTCTGCTATAAGTTGTTTAAGTAAATTCAAATTTACTGCATGACGCATTTGATAAGGGTTATTGATTATTGTATTATAAAGATAAGATAACAACGTCTTTGTTTTTCTTCTCTAGTGATATTCTTCGACTTGTATTTTTATGTTTGATATGAATGTCTTGTGATTGGGCATATCAACGTCGCTGATTTTATAATGTTTATATATAAGTGTGCTTACCGGTATCTGTGATGCGTATAAATGATTCTCTGTGATTTATCATATTTCTTATGCCAATCACGTCTTTCTATTAAACCTCAATGATCTCACGATTCTGGATCTTATATCAAATTTATTTAGAATAGAATTGTTGGAATACATCTCAGTCCCTTCCTTCAGATTAAAAAATAGTAATGACGAAACATTTCCAGTGCATTTAATTTTCTTTAGTACAAATAATGTCGAGCATGATGGGAGAATAATCAAAACCAACATTAGGTAAGAATAACCGCGCTATGGCCTATTAGGATATAGCTTGATGCAAGACCTGACACTTAAAACCAGTTGTCTAATAAGAACAATATTATCCGATACGACTGAAAATGTGTACACTGAACACGCCATGATAAACTAGTATTATTTAGTGGAAATTTAAACCGCTATCACGTTTCAATAGGCAATGCATTTGTCTTTCGAGGTATAATAGTTGATGTGATCTAAGCTATTCTTTTAACATGTATTGACTGTCCTTGTTCATCAAGGCAAAATTACCACCACACGCATTAAAGTATGTATACTTTTAAGAAAATGTATCTCGTTATGTAACATCACAGTGCAATCGCCTCTGCAATATGCGTGAACAGTGTTGAACAATGTATACTGGGGTAGCTCAAATACAAGTAGTTAGTACAAGTACGTTCGATGTACCGTATACTCCTAAAATACGTAGTAAGGGTCCTTATTTTCTTTTTTGACCATATGCAAGAGTTAAAAAATTAGACTTATATCCAAATGTGTTGTACATGAACATTACAGTCAGAAAGTAGAGACATCTGTTTACGTGCAGAGCGAATAAATTAGATTACTATTACAGTGGTAGAATTTATAGGTACTTTACACAATTATCTTGCACTAATTTTATACAGCAATTTCGCAAGCTAGTTTCAAATAAAACATTATTTGATATTGAACTTTTGTAAAACACAATCAGCCATTTCGGTTTTTTCAGGTCATTGAGGGTATTTTATTCTTTTGCAAGAAATCGTTCGGATGCATACGGTGATGATGACTTGAACAGTGCTCAACTTCGACTGGAAAATGAGGTGTGTTAAAATTATTTAAGATTTATACCTCTTGCATTCAAAGCTTGTTTATTGAAAATTGCAAAAAAAAACACTAATATCTAATAATTATAAATATGCGGCATTAAAGACATTGTGTGAGGGTCGATGCAGAATATAAAGTATTGGTATATTTTAAACAATGTTATTATTTTTTTGAAAATTAAATACACAACGATTGCAATGGTTTTCGAGTTACCTTTTGTCATTCTGTTTAAAATAATATATCTACAATAATACCGATTAAAACGAGAATATCACACGCTTTTTACTATGCATTGTGGTACAATTTAAATCAATATCTGTCCGCAAAACCTGAAGCATACATACACTCTGAATAATATGAACCAAGCCATCCTTTTATTTGTTTCATTCCGAAGGGAATGCTTACAATGGTTTGGCATTAAGAGTGGTTTCTGTTAAAACTATAGCTTTCATGTCAAATAACGGTTTACAAAATGGTTTTATATACATGGAAGTATGCTATAATAGTAAGAAATCAATCGCTGTCGTTGTAATGTGATTCTTAATCGATAATTGTTTATTGGGGTCGTTATTCATAATATCAGTTACTGTAAAACGGCCAAGTCAAGAAGTTTTGAATCTAAGCCGTTTTTTACATCTAGCAGGAGACTGTCTGAATAGTTAATACTTAACTCTTATGCGGTTGTTCTTGGTTTCGTTTAAGGTGGAATACATTTACCAAAGCTACAACATATACAGTGAATCGGCAGAAGCGGTTGGAAATGTTGCGGGTCATTCTCCGTATAGCACGACTATTACACCGCTACTAGCTGATGATGTACGTATAAATATAATTTTTTAGTGTTGTTTTTTCTGGTATTCTGAATATCTTTTCGTGGACAAACATGAGAATAACAATACACGCTTTATGCGGGTAACTTATTATGTACAAAAACATATATACTTTTAATAAAGATATAATTAAGGTAAAAATAGTGAATAAAATGGATCAGATAACATTTAATGCAAATTAAATGAAACCTTACATATAATAAGACATATTTTATGACTTTGTTTGTGAAAAAAGAGATGTTACAACAATCTGTGTGACAGAAATCGATAAAAAATTGGCAATCGTTTTATGATGTCCACACTATCATATATCAATATTAAATTTTAGGCATAGCAAATATCAATGCATAATATGTATAATCTGCAGCATGCAGTGCGCATGTATACACATTTTCTTTTCCTTTGTCAGAAATCATGGATTTTCGCATATCTTTGCGCTTTTTTAGACTTTTAAGGTTTGCACACCCGTATATGACCCCTTGTTCGGTATCGACGAATGCTGGCAGAAAAACATCACTGGCAAAGGGGTTGTCATAGCAATCGCCGACGTAGGCGTAGATGCCGATCATCCGAAATTCCACGACAAAATTGTAAGATCATATATGTTTTGTTTAGCATATATATTTTTCAACAATGTTTTTTTTTTAACGGAAGCTTTGTTAATTGCTTTGATCGCTTTGAAGATAATTTAATATTTATACATATAATAAGTGGTTTTAGTTTCGTTTTGATACTATTTTCGTTGATTTCGTTTAATAGAAATGTGTGTCAATGGATTGAGCCATGGTTGAATATTGAAAAAACACAATAATTTATATATTTTTAATAATAAAAGGATTATTTCAGATGCATGCACTTAGCTATAATTTCGTTGGAAAAAACACTAATTACGGCCCGGAAAATTATCCTACTCGACAGGATTCGACGAACTTAACAACGTAAGTGGTAACAATTAAAAATGTATAATATGGTTTGCTTGTCCTTTCATTATTTGAGTTTTTATAACCTGTGCATATATAACCAACATATAAGAATAGTGAAATTCCAGAAAATGTATAAGGAAATTGTTTCTTAACCCACGCTAGATTTTTTTAATTTAAGGCAAGGGATCAATTAATTTTTTGCATATACAATACAGGTCAATACACTCAACACGACAAACAATATAACAAGGATTCAAGCTGGGACAACGCCATTTAACAGTCACTAGCATACAAGTGTTAATAAATATCAACCTCATTGCTTTGTTATTCAAATTAAAAAGAAATAAAAGGGGAATTTGAATTCGATTAAATTGTAATTCAATAACTCATTTTATATGCATCAGAGAAACAGCATAACGACTTTCTTTGGCATGATGAACGTAAATAAACACAAATATAAAATCGATTGTTAGTTACAAGGTTTGAGAAATTATCACAATAGTTGACGTGATGTGCATTTCTCCGCTCATATACTCCTTATATGCATAGACTCTTGACGTATCGTTATCGGACTATTAACGGCGCTACGTTTCGCCACGTGTACCTCTGCATTACGGAATATTACGATCTATAATCTCGCAATTCTTTCATCAAGGGCGACACTAGACACATGAAGCGATACTTGATCTTTTTCTTGACATTCGCGGCGATACTTGATATTTTTCTTGACAGTCGCGGCGATACTTGATCTTTTTTTGTGACAGTCGCGGCGATACTTGATCTTTTTCTTGACAGTCCCGGCGACGCACGATATATTTAACACGATATATCGCCTTTTTGGCTACCCACACAAAATGGCACAAAATAGTCCTGAGCACAAATCCGCATTCCTCTTATATAAGTTGTGATATTATTATCTCGCTCTGCACTAGGGCAGTAAACAATCTCTTTCCACACATTAACACCACATCAAGACTAATCAACTGTGACTAATCTCATATATTTACAGTCATGGCAATGCGTGTGCTGGACTTGCGGCTGGTAGCAGGAACACAAGCATCGACTGTCAACCATGTGGTTGCGGGGTTGCACCAGACGCCAGTATTGCGGGTACGCATTTTAAATATGAATATCTGAAAACAGTGTCTGAGGTGTTAAGACTTTAAACAAAAATTGTTTTTACAACTGAAAAACATTATAAGACGCGATTAAGGGTAGCCTGTGTTTGATGTTACAAAATCTGAGGTGAAGTTAAGTAAATCAATATGTATATTAACGTCTGATGTAATTTTGTGACTGTATATAGGGCACGTACAGTTTATATTCAAAGCGATCCAACATTTCACGTTAAGTCATTTCTTGTTTTTCTATACAAAGTTTTAAAAGTTGGTACGGTTCTGGAAAAGACCTTTTCAACAACAAGACCACAATCGGAGATGAACACCGAGTCCCTATGCACCGCTCTAGCACACCGTGGGGACGACATTCACATATACAGCAACTCGTGGAACTTTGAGCAACAGTTTCACAACGACAGTTGTCTACACGATGTAATAAAAAAGGTAATACATCACGTTGATACTTATTCTTTAATACAGGCAGTCCCATTTCTGTAAACAATGTGCTCCTTTAAAGATGTTCTACTGATTTGAAGCTGTTCGTAGGTTTGTCAGTGAACATATGGTCAAACAGTAGACCATGGCATGCCACGAGATATCTAGACAAAAACTTTGACCTGCGAAACTTTATGTTGATATTATGGCAATAAAGAAATTCGTTGATAATAAATTAAAATTATCTGCGGTTAAGGTAACAGAAGCTTTTATCTTTAAACCATATACAGTATAACCCCTTTATCCGCGTGATTACATCAATACACTTTAATTAACGATCGGTAAAGGTATGGTGGATAGTCTTGAGAGAAAGAGTTTTTATTGACTCACTTTTTAAAGTGTCATTACAGCGTTATTACACGGGCAGAAACGGTAAAGGAAGCATATATGTGTTCCCCGCGGACCCCCCTGGGAACGGTCTCGTAAACAATATCTACACGATAGCTGTTGGAGATATGGGAGTGGGCGGAACACTTCCGGATAATCCACAAGTCAACTCGGCCGTCATAGTGTCTATGTTTGCCTCGGGAAGAAAAATAAATGATACGCGCCTGGTATGAATTATTGTTATATGAAGTATTATAAGTAATTCCATTTACAAACAAATGTATCAACAAGATTAAAATCACGCCTTTAAATAGCCTTGTTTTGTAGTACTTATTATAATGAAAATTACGAATATTTTGCTATATTGAGCAGTATTGTTAAATTCTACATGTAGTATTATAAACAGTATTTTATGAATCACTATGTTTTCTAGTTAAATTATACAGTCATATGTCTATAGGATGTCGTTGGAGTAAATAAGAGGAGGCAATCACGTGATAGTCAAGATGGCGACGTCCATGCAGAGACAGTTATTTTTTGCCGTTTTATACCCTTTATTACTTTTGTTTGTTTATCTAGCCATATCAGTAAAAAGGTGATGAGCGTTTATTTCGTATTTAAATGCGCTTTATATCTTGACTTTACTCCCTGCAAATTTTCTTAGTGGGGTCCTGATTATGTCATTCTGCTAAGAAATTTCGCAAGGAGTAAAGTCGAGATATAGAGCGAATATTACTATGAAATAAAAGCCAGTAACTTTCTCCCTAATATGGCTGGAAAGTGAGCGGAATTAAAAACAATAATACAAGAAATAAAGGGTATACATCGACGAAAAATACCTGCTTCGGCATGGACGTCTCCATCTTGTTTGTCACGTGATTACCCTCTCTGAAATACGGTTCACATCTTTAGTTCACAAAAGCTTTATTAATGCGTTTAACTGTGAAATCGTGCATCATAACAAAAAATCATATAATATCTGAGCAGATAAGCAGATGCAAAAATATTCGCATGTACATATGCATTTAACATAAACAACAAATAATCCATGTACTAGTAACATGGTAATTAAATATCTTTGTTGATATTGACGTTAATTTCTTTATACTAAAAATTACGCGTGTAACTCAAAAAGTCGAACAACAAAACTGTCTTCCAACGTAAAACAACGTTGTAAGAAACTTACGACACTTGTGCAATAAAATGGTCAATATTCGATTTGCGCGTCACGATTCGGCATGAATGTGTAATTTTCTGTCTGCATAGGTACATTTTTTATTTGGTTGTTTTAGACGCGCGTTTGGTGTGTGCTTAATTCTGGGTTAGTGTCGGGTTTTGCTAACCTTAAAACCGATTTAAACACCAAATGCTTTGCATTGATGTTTGAAATATTAATAGATGGCGTTGTATATATAAGTAGTTGATAAGAACAAGACTGTCTCGCTATATAGTTTATGAAGTTTTATTGTTTGCTGTATTTAATACAGCTACGTATTCAAACGTATAAACAACAGGACCTTGGTGATCCTTAAGCGCATAAATAAATTCACGGTAAAACAATTGCCAATGAAATAACCTGAATGCCTTTGTTTTGATTACATGTTACCCAGTTTTAAACTAGGCCTATTAGCTACATCATTACAATGACACAAATAAAGCACTAAAACGTTTTTGAATCTAAGAATGTAAGAAAGGACATGCGTGTTTGACGCGATGATTAAGCTTTTACCCACTTAATCAGGATTCAAACATTTCACTGATATTGTTACGATATACATTCAACATTGCATCAATATTGAGTCATAAATGTGGCTTCGAGATTGGCAAAACTGTTTTTCTAGCATTTGTCCTGATGATACCAAGTTTTTGGTCCTAGTTTACGCAGTTTCTGAAACATAAATATATGACTTTATTATACGTTCTTATGCTAAATATTATCATATCTTTCTGCTACAGCTTAAGGAATAAGCGGTAAAGTAATTTTCTTCCATATCCCTTCATGTCACTAGCACCAAGCTCAATACCATTTTTCTCCGCTTTATACATGCAGGTTTTGTTTGTTTCTTTTGGTGTTTGCCCTTTTTGTTTATATAGCTTATTTTTCACTCTTTACAGGGTTGTTATATGTATATTTTATATAATTCTATTAATCAATAATTCATCTTAAATGCAAAAACACCGTCAATTACTTTATATATCGAAAATAAATACCCCTGTATACATTGTGGTTGAATGATTATTTTTCAAGTTATACACATGCCCGAATTTCTTTTAAAAACTGAATTTTATATTATTACACAGCTTATTACAAGTATTATCTCTTTTATAAAGTTGACAGAAACGCACACCGGGTGTATTCGGAACCGCTTCAGTCCCTGTCAACGGAATTTTCGTGGACAGTCTGCCGCTAACGCCATGGTGGCCGGTGTTATTGCTCTTCTGCTTCAAAACAAGTACATTCAGTCTTAGAATAATTTAATAATAATAATTTATTATGTGTTGACCTTTTACGACATTATTCATTACTGAATAAATGAATGGTATGACATTATGACAAACATTTAAATAGAGTTTTGAAGCGAGTATTAATTAAAACAAACGTCTATTATTTTTTCGATTAACAATTTCAAAAAGTAAATATTTGTTTATAACTTATTTCGGTTTTGTAGATAATCCTTAATCATGATTCATGTGTCATAATAAATAAATAATATATCAGCCGTAACCATGTGTGTTATACGATATAAACGTCGAATCATTCACATAAAGTAATTATTTACAGTCCAAACCTTACGACTCGAGAGGTGAAGCATGTGTTGGTCGAGTCTGCCTCACACATTGGTATTGAACAAGCGTCGGCCTTTAAAATGAATGGTGCGGGAAAGTACTGTAAGTGCATCTACCTTCTTGTAATGAAAACAACTCGTATCGCATCGAGCTTACACACATAAATACGATTTAAATGACCTATGATAAAAACAACGTGTCAAAACTATATATCTATTACTATCTGGAATACTTATGAAGATTGTGCGTGAACAGTGTGTAAGTTTATGTTCTTTTAAGTTACAATTGCTTTTTAAAGGCCGCGTATAATAGTGTTTTCTACAATTAAACATATCAGTTAGCAAAATATTTGATTTATTTAGTTTATTATTCCTTCAATCTTTGGCATCTTTTGAAAAATATAAGCGACCGTGCATATATTTACATCAAATGCATACTTAATGACATGTCAATAGTGAAAATCTTATTCAGATATCAACTCATCTAGCTGTTTTGGACAGCAGAAAGACGGCCAAACGGAGCGAAGTCTCTCTAATGGCAAAAATACGTACGAAAAACTAAAATTATATATTTATACATTTTGATGAAATACTCAACGCCTAAATATTACTTCTGTTTCAGACCACAAAGTACTTGGGTTCGGATACCCGAACGTCAAAAAGATGATTATGTTATCACAAAACTTTACTGCATTGCGGCCCTTACTATCTAAGCAATTTAAGCTCGATGTTGCCGGGTATGTATGGTTTTCAAATAACAAGTTCGATGAGGTTGTACAATTGTTTTCAAGTACAAAGAGTGAAATTTTTATGGAAAACTAATATTACTTATACTTACTCGTTTTGATTATATCATTAAGTCGATTATGCGGCTGAAATTGTGCATTACAAGTTATAAAATCAACACCAACGGAATATAATATAATACTAGTATTATCTCTATCTTGTATCTTCATGGATAGTTCTTTTTGTGTCAATGAGCTCCGAAAGTCGTAATTTATTCAAATATCGTTCTATAACACTTGTAGAAACACCGCAACTGGGGTTATTCTGTCTGAAAATATCAACAAAGTGGAACAAGTTGAATTCATCCTTACTTTTGACTTCGAAAGGAATGATAATGTATCAATGGAAGCAACGTCACCTGACCTTACTTCTTCGATGCTATTCGAGAATGTAATAATGCCAGCTGACAAAAACACAATGAAAACCAAACTTATTACAAATCATTTTTGGGGCGAAGATCCGACAGGGAACTGGACATTACGCGTCTTCAGTCAACACGGCACACTTTATGGTATTCGAAGTGTTTTATTCTTACGCTCAAACAAAACAGATGAAAATGTGCATTAGCTGTATTTGTATTGAAACTTAAAGATATTGATGTAATTGTATTTTGTATTTATGATCAATATAGTTTTGTCAACGTTTTGCTATAGTTTGTTAAACTGCGATCTTTTTGCAGCGACGATTAAAGTTAAGGAGGCGCATGTACTAATTTACGGAACTGGGAATAATACAGGGTCGACAACTGATGCAGTGCATTACATTGATGGAGGTAACACCAGTGGCACTGTTGATAATGTTGGTTCACAGCACGTCAACCATATATTGAATGCGACTGAAAACAAAACAGACGTTAACAGGAATATTATAATTGGTGTCGTTGTTAGTGTAATCGTTATTATTATTATTATTATTATTATTGTTATTGTTCTGAAAGTTCGTTATATACGTTATGAGAGACTCCAAAAGGGAAACACCGCTGAAAAATCAGAAGAAGAACTTAAGACAACGCAGAAGATGATACTCAGTTCTAGCATATTGGTTAGCAAGCAATTAAAAGATACTGAATCGTCTTTGTAACATTTAAGAAAGAAACAGGATAATATTTTCCACAAGAACAATGTCAAAAATGGATAAGTACGCCACTTACATAGCTTATGTATCTATAATTGACCTAAATATATATACAAATGTAAGTGCTCTCTCACATTACTGTGTATAAAAAAGTAGATCTTCAGGAATACTCGTAAACCATGTCATATACACGGTTGTACTCGAAGAAACTATAAATTATTAACTGATGTGTCCTAAATGTAAAAAGTTTACAAAATTATGTATACACGTGTATCAAATCAGATTGAAAGAACAGCACGTCCGCAGATATAATTTCAAATATTTACCGTTTTTGCCCAGGAAGAAAATTCTGTCAAAAGGTGACTGTTTGAAAGATGGACAACATTCATACAGAAAAAGCGTGTGATTGACACTTATTTGTTATATGGACAATTCTAGACCAAGTGTGAGGTTTGGAGATCCTTAAAACCGTGTTCAACCCTGAATGCTTTACATTTACCATTACAAGGCGGCGTTCTCAGTTTCGTACGTCTTGTGTATGTTTGTATTTGTTTTATGCCTCATAGCTCTGGCGTTGGTTGGTTTGAAAGATATTTTCACCACGCCACAAAAGAACAACACATGTACGCGCTAGAACGATAAAAAGGAGCCCATGAGACAAATATTTGATTTTTTCCCTTTTTGTTTTTTTTTTTTCATGCGGGAATCGTGGACGTGTTGAGAACTTTAAAACCCAAAACAACAGTAATACAAGAAAACGACACATACACCAATAAGTACGACTAAAGGGGCGCAATAGGGACAATCATAACATTTGTTGTGCTTTTGTTTATCTGGTGTGTGACTTCGTAAACATTTAGTTGATCTTTTCGTTAAGTCGGGCATTTGTTTTGTTTTTTAACAGTTCTGTAGTTTAAAGTGATCTTATATTGTAACAATACTTTACCTTTTGTACTCAAGGTTATTAAAAATTCAAAATAAAATGTAATCATGTTATTCTCGCAATGGAATCGTTAATCTGTATTAATACGCTATGGTGTAGGTAATTTAACAATTTTCAATTGACGATCCTCTTGATGTCATTGATACATCGGCCAGATGTATTGAAAAAAGTATGCAGTAAATATTAAAAACTTTACCTTATTGTGAAATTATAAACAGATGTGTTCAGTGCTTCGTTCAGATACGGACAAACGAACATGACTAAATCTATAAAGAAGCATTAACTTAACAAACAACACGACGAACATGATGTTTTATCGTTGAATTTGAATTTTGTCTGTGTTTACCCAGTGCTACAAATGGTAACACAGTTGTTATGCTCGAATAAACACTTGGAGTGATCATGTCATTTGTCTTCGTTGTAAAATTATTTCAGTCAATATATTGACAAAGAAATTATGCTTCAATTTAACACACGACTGCAACTATGATTGTTTGAATTGTTACCAAGTCTAGGGAATGCATTACCCAATAATTGATAATGACTTATGTGTCTTCTAATTAATGGGAATGTGTTCGAATCGTGGGCGAATTCCTTGCTTTTAGATAATGATTGTTATGCTAGAAGCCGAATCGCTAATAAATAGATGCATTATACATTATACTAACTAACTGCTACGGCTGAGGCCCGGCTTTGAACCATGAGCTTGTTGTTGGGAAGTGTACCGTTAACCCGTTCGGCTCAATGACGAGTTACCCTTTCTCTAAAGTGAAGTATAAGTTCACAAGTTTTCCCAATATCATCAGTGGCATAATGTTAAGTAAATCCACCATCATGCATATATATTTAGAATTCGGTGATTACGAGGAATATGTTAAAAACATTGTATATAAATACATGTATATACATACATGTATATTATGTCTTTTAGTATAATGTTTATGGCAAACTGTGTAACACACTAAAGAGAACAATTCATTTTCAATTTAAACTCTGAATATGGAAGCAATATTTTATGTATATTCATGTTCAAAACGCACATGTTAACACTATTTTTTTATCTTATTACCAACTAGCATACGATTATCAATATTATTAATTATTTCATATTTCAATCAATCGCTAAAAAGAGGAACGCGTAATATTTAACTTATTTATTTTTAAAGGAAACCAACAGCATTGTGTACACACCGGTCTTACTTACCTGTGTACTAACGCGAAAGGAATTGTCGGAAGCACTTCTTTTACGAGTGAAAAGTGAAAGCGAAAGTAGGTCACTGACAGGTAATCGTGCTTCTGATAATCGCTATCAGTCTTAATAGAGATTCAAAATCACATTTAAACATTATTAAATAACATTCCTTTAAACAACATTCCGTTTTAAACACACAATAAAATACGATTATTCTTTCATTATTAACATTTTCATTCCTACGCAGAACTACTTTGGCGGAAGCATTATTCCCCAAACCATGGAATTTGATGCGTCTTAGTATAGAGATGACAACATAGTGACGTCACCATCTATGTATAGAATTAAACCAACAGAGCCTTTTCTCAAAAATATACAACAGAAATATCAAAAATAGCATTTCTATATTTGGTTCAATCTGGGAAACCGACATTTCGTATAAAATTTTAATATCAACCAATTAAAGATTTTGTTTTAATATAACATAACTAGCTGTAGTCAGGTATACGTGCATAAGATGATGTAAACAAAACCGAGATGATTCCCAAAGAAATAATTGTACTGCTACTCATGCTATGTTGCTGTAATGTGAGTGACAGTGACATGGTTAAACTTATTGTGAAGGTAAAAGACGAATTTAGAGGTCACGTTGACACAGTGATGAATTACTTCGGGTTTAAATTCTACAGACAGGTACGTAAACTAAATTAAATTGTATTAAATTGTATTAAATTAGCTCATCGATAGTAGATCGACAATTTCAACAACTGCAAACAGTTTGAACGGATAAAAAGGGCCATACGGCTATTCTTGTTTATATTTGATTAGCGTTGGCATTTGCCAGATAATTGACTTCCTTACATGTTAATGAGCTTTTTGACGTTATCAATATTTTAATTACTGCTCAAATGTTAAAAAATATCAAGTAAATAAGGCTTTTATTGTTGTTTTTTTTAATAATTGTTTGTAATTGGCAGATAATTGAAGGAATATATACATATGCAAACGAAAATCCAGACAACTGTACGGACAACAACATAAGACACGTACATCTCCTGCTTGATGGTAAAGTGAGTGTTGCTCTTTTTTATATGTTGGTTTGGATGCATAGCTCACACATCACCATTGACCTAGATTTATGTAAATAATAATGCAGCGAAAATGAATTTTATGGTAAATAGAATTATACATTTTTTACTTTTTGGGAATCCAAAATTTCTTCAATATTCAACGATATCAGTTTCATACATTTGGGGATTAACATTTACTAATGTTTTAAAAAGTTGTAAAAATGAAGTTATGATCACATTTGCTTTGTAAAAAAGTCTAGATCTTAATATTCAAATTTTTGCGCTCGTGCGTGTGTGTTTGAGAGTGATAATCCGATACAGAGCGACATCAAGAGTCGGTTGTCTTTATTAAGGACATTTCTTTTCTCTCTGAAACCGATATATGTCAGTACTAGTAGCCATTCTAAATATTTTTCCGATTATTTGGTATGTTACTTTTCTGCTTGGTAAGCAATGTTTGTTAGACAACAAAATATTTACCAATGATATGTTATTTAAAGGTGGACTATATTGAACGTAGTAGAAACTTGTATACAACCGTATCACCCATAGAAGGAATGCGTTTGCATTATGAGGACCCAGTGGAGGCACCTTCTACGAATGTGAGAACAATATGACCTATAACAACTTTGTTAAATCAAGAATGGCTTATAGGCATTTATCCGTTAGGATGTGCTGATATGACTTTTTAATTTTTAATGTTGTGTATAAAAGATTAACGTTAAATGCCAATAATTAGTATATATTATTTTAGTTACTATAACTTTACATTAACAGTATATATCGATTGTCATGTTTGACACTAAAATGGTCACAATGATCACAATGCAGCAATATTAATTATGAATTGTTTTTATAAGTTAAATTTGGAAAGTCGCCTTTTCATGAATTTTCTACGATTTATTGCAAAATGTCTTTGCTTAATCCTTGCATGTCACCAACTATAAACTTTAAATCTGCAATTTGAAGGGTAAAGAATGTGCCCAAAGGTATGTTGACATACAGGACCATTGGAAGCACACCGGACGTGGGGTGGTTGTTGCAATAGTTGACAGTGGAATCGATGACAGAGATCCAGTGATACGTACAAAGATTGTAATTACCATAAGAGCACATATTTTTAAACACGTTGAAATAGAAATACAAATCAATTATGTTCAACATCGTCCTCTACTTTGCTGTGAATAATGTCCTCAAACGTTTATATTTTATGTCCTTATATGATGCTTTCATTATTTATTATTTAAGTTCCTTTTTAAAGGAACGTATGGCGCAACCATTTTTAAGTGAAACTTATACAAGGGTTTATTTTATTTTCAGAGCAAAATATTATCATACAATTTTGTAAATGATTTCCGTTCTCACACGCCGCCGTTTTCAAGGTAAAAACTATTAAACACCAATTGATGCGAAGGTACGTTCTAAGTAATTTATTATTTAAAACCTGTGATATTTTCAGTAGAATAAACATGTTAGTACTATAAAATTTCTTACGTTATGATTATCAGTTCAAACCATATTCTTATAACTTTTAGGCGCATTTTAATAACAAACATATTACTTAAGCGTTTGATACTCATTTCCTGAATCATGCTACCTTACAGCCATGGTACCTTTGTTGCAAATTTAATCGCGGGGGAACATGAGCCGGATGATACAAGTCCGTCATGTGATTGTGGAATTTCACCGGACGTAACTTTTGCTGGTATATACATGAAACATTATCCAAAATTATTGATAACGCCAGCTAGGCATTAACAAAAGGCAAATGGTAAATGTAAAGAACGGGAATGCTTTGAATCAGGTTATACAATTAGATGACTATGTGTTATTAACATTTACCAATACGTATAAACACTTACCAACTAAAATATATGTCATCTGAGCATGTGCGTAAAAAAGTGTACTCGTTTGATAAAACATATAAAATAATACTATATAATTGATTATATAAATAGTATCATGTCGATTTCATTGTTTGCAGATTTAAAGGTTGGGTCATTGGTAGCAACAACCCAACAACATTTTCTAATGGTTGATGGCGAAATATTATCTCGAGGTCTTGCTGCTCGACAGGATATTATTGATATATATTGTAATACCTGGGAATTGGGTCCCGCGTCTGTCGACGTGCAAAGTTACACTGTGGACATTCTTCAAAAGGTAAACAGGTTAAAAAATAAAAACCGGTAATCTAATTATATAATCATATTATGATTTCTTTGGTTATCAATGAGCCCGCGTGAGGTTGTAGTATATGATATAAACAAAATGAAAACGTTGAACAAATGTTGTCAAAATATAAAAATATCAGGAGAACTATTTACATATTCCTATTTAAATTATGAGCTATGTTAAATGAATTGTTTTTCATGGTTGCAAATCAACAGACAAATAATCGAGTATTTTTAATTAAATCAAGAAAATAACACAATGCTTTAACGGCATATCGGTATATTTTCAGTAATGAAAAAAATGAATTTCTTGTGTTCTATATCATTTTCACTCTGCATTATTATGTATCAAACCGATATTTTTCAGGGTTTCCACAACGGTCGCAAAGGAAAGGGAAATATATTTGTATTCCCCTCTGAAAACCCTGGCCATGGCATCGCCAACAAATATACTATAACTGTTGGATGGATAGAATCCGAAGTAACACAACACTCAAATAGGGTTCCAAATGCTGCGACTCTCGTATCGGTGTTTACGAAATCGAACACAAGCAGCTCTACGTTGGTAAAGGCATACGCAGTTTAATAAACTTTATCCGAAATGTGATATTTTTGGAAACCCCACTAATAAGCGGGTACAAACAAATACGACCCATTAAATGCTTTCAAAATTACATACCGTATCAACTTTAATTATTGTAACTAAAACAATCATTGTCTTATAAAATGGCCTAAGTTTTATTTTAATGATTAATTTAATGTAAATGTTGTGGTTGTTATTTTTAATGTGGTGAGTCAGAGAAAAACTATTTCTTACACATAACGGCAATATAGACCCCACAAATAAGTGGGTATAAACCAAGCCGAACAATTACAAGCTCTTTATGAAATCATATACTGATACACTGATTTTAATTAACAAAACCTATGGGACATAAAAAGTGACAGTATTGTTTTAACTTACACACTAGATCAAGGATTTTGTTTAAATTGTTCAGATATGGATGTAAAAATATTTTTAATCACAAAGCAGAAATTCAAATTTCATGTTTACTTTGGTTTTGTTGTTGATTAAAATATGTATGTCTTTGTATCATTTCCGACAGTCAAAACAAGACCAATTCAAAGCCACGAGAACACAACGCCTTGACAAATCCTCAACAGCAACAGCTTTACTGTCTGGAATTTTAGCTTTGGCATTACAAGCAAAGTAATTGTGTATTTAAGAAACTTCTTTTCATAAACATACAATCAATATAACTATTAAGATTCAACAAATTTATTTAAAACGTTTGCAAAGCACGTGTCTCTGATAAGTTCATTATAAAGATATAATAAAAACGATGATTGATACTGTCAACCGTAATAATACATTTTATGTAAAGTTATAATTGATACAAAATCTCAAGAGAAAGTGTGTATTTAATTGTATCACGAATGTCAGCAATTATATTTTACTGTGTTTAATGTATATAATTTTATAGTTATTTATATTACTTCGCGCACACAAGTAGTATTACTATATACAAAATGCGTTTCCAGCCCAAGTCTAACTGCACGTGACGTAAAACATCTTCTTGTCGAATCTGCTTCTCAAAAAGGCCTACTGGAAACGCAAGACTTCAAACAGAATCACGCTGGGTATCGATGTATGTACAAACTGCATTTTTAATTTTAAGTGGCAATGTTAAGACTATATTTTGTATATCTGTGCATGATACTAATATCAATGTCCACTTACAGATCATAAATTTCTTGGCTTTGGATATCCGGATGTTAATAGAATGCTCGAACTTGCCAATACATGGAAGGATCTAGCCAAGTTACAGTCATTTACAATAAAAGGTGGAAGTAGCTGGTAAGAATGAAATGGGTCATAATTAAACACGCTGTCAAATGTATCTTCATAAACACGAAATGAACTGATTTAATGAACTATATACCGTTTCAAGGCGGAGACCAATCCTTTAATTATTGTTTCATGTGATGTTTGTGTGTGGTTATGTATTGTCCTGTATTGTGCAGGTAAATTAAAAAATAGAAAACCTGCGGTTAACAAGTAGTTCTCTGCCATGGAGATTCATTTGTCCAATATTGGCGCATATTCACTCTCTAAAAATGTACCTTTATATAAAATATAATTTCTTTTAGGTTAAAATCGTCGGAAAGACATATAAAAATCGGCTGCGAAGATTCTGAACAATGCAATCACCGATTGGAGCAACTTCAAGTAAAAATCCAAACTGATTTGCCAAACTCATCTCAAGGAAATATAGTATCCATTATAGCGACGTCTCCCAAACGAACTTCGTCTATATTGTTTGAACAAACGTATATTCCTGGCGACATTCAAGAGCGAGAAACAGTCCAAATGGTATTTTTGACTAATCATTTTTGGGGAGAGGACCCAGTTGGATTGTGGACTATCAAACTTGTTACATATTCCGAAGACACTGTGTCAAGTTAGTATATGATTGGGCTGTTCAACGCTTTATAAAACATCTTTATAACGCATTATTTTACCAATAAACAGTAACAATTATTAAAGAATTGCAACATGCACGACTGCGCGTAGTGTTTCTGCCTGTTATCGACGATGTTAGGATGTTAAATAACATTTTAAATAAATATTAGGCTTTTATTTTAAAATGAAACCTTGATTAAAGTAAAGACACTTTTATCAATTCTTACATTTATCAACAATGCCCATTAACTAAAGTTCACAGATCAAGTCTTATTCAGGAAAAGTATAGTTAATCCCTGATAAAACAAATTAATGGGTTTAATTAGTTGTTTGTTGAAATGTATTTGTATTTTCAGGTCGATATTATGTGGATGTTTTGGAAATAGCGTTTGATGCCACTGGATCGGATTGCAGACTAACAGAAATAAGAAAATCTGAATTACCACTCATACTATTTTTTGCAATTTGCATTATTTGTATTGCAATTTTATGTTTATGGTGCAACAAAATATGGAAAAAAGCTGGAAAATCGAGCTTGAACATTACAAAACGGGATGGAACAAGTCAAGAACAAGAAGAAATGATGAAAAACAGGTAATTTATTGCTAAAACGGAATGAGGCAAACAATTTATAATATATTAAAGGTATTGGTTAACTTCTCAAATAATGCACAAATATAGTTGTTATACCATACAAACAAAATTGGATGCAACACAGCTAAATGATAGGAATAACTTCCATGTTATTAAAAAATTGTTAAAATAAACTATGAGAAACAAATCGTCAAAATGGAAAATATTCTGAATATAACTAAATATAACTGGAAAAAAAGAATTTTAAAGGGGCCTTTTCACAGATTCTGGCATGTTTTGAAGTTTGTCATTAAAAGCTTTATATTGATAAATGTACTCATTGGATCTAAAAAGCTCCAGTAAAAAATCAAGAATAAAATTTAAAAAAGGAAAAAAAGTAGCCGGCAGCAGGGTTCGAACCACTGACCGCCGGAGTCCTGAAGTAAAAACCATTTAGACCGCTCGGCTATCCTGACAAGTATGTATGAGAGACGTATTTTATACCTTATATAAGCAATCTTCGTAGTTTCACAAAATTAAAACGACAACAACAGAACTCTCCAAATTTTTCAATCGTTTCGCGTTGCAACGCTTTATAATTTGCAGGTTTTTAAATCATCAAAAGATGCATATAATGGCTATATTAGACCATGGTAAATGTTCAGTATTACCGTTTTCTCACAAATATCATAACTAAAACGAAAATTTGCGAATCTGAAACAACTTTTTTCAATTTTGTCAATTTAGCAAAACGTGAAAAGATCCCTTTAACGCCGATTGGAAATATTTTAATTGCGAATACACTAATTGCGTCATTATTAAATCACTTGTTCATTGTATTGCCTGACCCACCCGATACCATTCTAAACTCAATAAAGTCTTCTATTCTGAATTTTATTTGAGACGGACATAGTAAAATAAAGTTTTCGACAATAGTAAAGGAGTATAGTGAAAGTGGTTTAAACATGATAAGTCTGGATGCTTTTATTCTAGCTTTTAAATTAACTTGTTTACAACAAATCCCATCCTTTAGGGGAAATTGGATATAACTCAAAAACCGTTATTTTGATACATATAAGCTCTTTAATTGCAGTTATCATTATTTTTTAAATATTTCTAACAGAATTTCAAATCCTTTTTGTATAGATGTTTTAAAAAGTTTCTCACTATTTTGTGGTAAACTAGATGTAAACACAGAAAAAAAATTGTATTATCCGCTCATTTATAATCAAAATATATTGATAGTAAGTAAAAGTTCTTTCTTTAAGTCATGGTTCGTAGCTGGAATTCTTTGTGTAGATGATGTTTTAAAAATGGAACCTGTATCTTTCTTAATAAATTAAACAGATGTACAATTTAAACCTGAGCAATAGACAATTTTTTTACAAAATATTATATATCTTGTCCTACCCAAAATAGTATCAAACCCTTTTTGCCCCCGCTTTACAACTTGTACTAAACGAATCTGGTGCAAAAAGACTATGCACAATTTTTATAACAAAAAAATAATAAACAACCATCAGTTGAAGTAAAACGGTGTATAAAACGCAATACCATAATTAATGAAAAAGAATGGAAATGCTTATTTGAGCTACCCTTTTTAATAACCAATAAAGGTTTAATGGATCCAATATAGACACATTCACAGGATTCTTGGAATAAATAGTATTTTGAATGTAATGAAAATTTCTGATGATCCATTGTATATATTTTGCAAACAAAGTGAGGAAAAGTTAGAAAATTTATTCTGGAAATGTCAGATACCTAAAGCAATTATTGACGAAATTTACCCACCTTACCCATCTTTTTCTTTTATTAACATATTAACATGACAATCCCTTTACTTGGATATTCAAATACGTCTTCTAGAGACATAGATAATATTATTTTGATTATTACGCTACATGTATAATACGCTTAAGTATAAATATTATAATTTGAGAAAAATATCAATTTAAAAAAATAATGTAAAATATTTTGAGAGTGAATGGGAATTGTTTAATTCTATTGTTTCATAAATTTGGGATTCAAATTTGTTGACTGATGAAGATTGTTGTAGTTTAAGTACTTGTTACATATATTATTTAAAGCGTACCGTTACTCATATAAAATAACATATATATTAGACCTATGTGTTATATTGCTATTGTCTCTCTTTTTTTTTATCTATGAACACTAGCAAATGTTTTTTTCTTGTTTTTATGAATTTCGTATATGTTGTTTTCAACACACAATTACATGTCATTGCATTACATGTTTTCTGTTGATGCTTTCCTGTGTCTGATTGCGAAACATTATGTTTATAATTCATATTGAACGTGTACCTGTCTGCAATCTTAAAATGAACTGTGTTTTAAAAAAAACTTATCAACTTAAGTCTTACCTATCATATTGAAGAGTGTGTTTTCGTTTGCCGATATATTTTGTAAATATTCATACATAACTTTATATAACGATGCATAATTTACACAGTCAGTTTATAGACATACCCCATTATATTCAAGAAATTATTCTTTTGTCAGTTTTTTGCTTTTTCTATAATGTGTTTGCATAATTTCCATGTAAAGCAAAGTCTGAAGTATTGCTAGTTTTAAACGTAAAAGCTCTGTTATCGTATTTATTTTTATTACATTTCATAAGAATCCTTAACAAAAGATGCACGTGTTATTATATACTATTGTATTATTTGTTGCGCAATATTTGTATTTTGCAGACATTTATTTTTCTTTATATGCAAGTGTACATGCTGTTTGAACTTATCTGTATTTATATGTCTGTGGTCACATTTCAACTATTATTAAAATGTCAACGAGGAAATACATGTCAAAGAACCTTTAGTATTTGCTATAAAAAACAAAGCGCAGACAGCTTTACTTCAAAATACTTGTTACTTGTGTACAGATAATAAATGTAGACCGTAATGTAATCAATATGACATGAGATCTAAATAAAGAAATTTAAGAATCCTAATTGGGTTTTACTATGAAATCAGATTTTAAAATAAAGCAGTACGTAATGGTATGGTATGTGTGTTTAAATCAACGGAATGCGTATTTGTGGGTAACAAGCAATATTATATGTAAAGTACATATCTTTTAAACTATTTAAGGATTGTTAAACTATTTGGGAAAGAAAAATACACCAACCCGCATAATGTAACTAACATCGTATAATTAAACCTTCACATATCCGGAAGCAGAGAAAGGATCGCGCCTTTTTAATTATATGGTACGCGTTTAAAATCTTAACGAATAAACAGCGTCATGACGTAGTAACAATCAACAGTCAGCATGATTTATTTTATGAATCTGAAAAAAAGAATGCCCAGCTCGGTTTAAAAGCCCCACATTTATCTACCAGTACCACCAAAAGTACCTGTAATGCACCTGTAAATCGTTTATTATGCTGACCGGGCTTAAAACCCGACTGCTTGGCATTGACCGTTCCAAGGCGATGACCCAAGCTTACATAATTGTTTCATGTATAATATCGTATTGAATGTATTGTCATTGTATGTATAATAGATGATATTATTTGCATTGCCTTTAATCGAAACCACTATATTTATTAACGGTCTTATTTGTAAATATAAAGACATTTGATTCATTTTTGATTCCATAATAAAATAACCTGTTTATTAAAATAGAGAACATTTTCTGATATGTCTTTACTCCATTTACACACAAATAGAATGTGTGATAAATGAGCCACGGCGTGTTGAAGATTAATTTTTCCTTGGCTTATGTTATCTTCGACTTCAGGTGTATTAAAGATTACATATAATTGCTTATTGATCTTTAATTAACAATTTATCGAAATAAAGTCCTTTTGGCCAAACTTTACACAATAAACACACGTGTTGTTACGATAAGTATTTTGTCAGTTTTAACCGCATAACGCCATACAAAATAATAAACCTAGTTGATATCATTGTAATTGTTACTGCTTATTCACACGTTTTTAATTTACAAATTATATTTAATTTCTACGTTGTAAATTATATTGATATTTGAATAAAGTTGTGTAATATATAATTTATAATCAGTGCAATTAATATCAATATTTTAAAATGAAAGTTAATGAATAGTTTGAATTTAGTTGCACAAATATCACTGAATTTGAACATTTGTATATTCCGGTTTTTAATTCAGGTATTTCGTCGCATTGTATGATCATAAGTATTATGTTAATTGTAAAGGGCGAATGCTAACAAAATGCAACAAGTGCACGATTGTAATATTACCCAGTTCGCTTTTTAAAAACCCGATACTCGCTTTGTCGATGTAATATTGAAAAGAGTTTAATGTGCAATGAAATCTTTAAATATACAGTGATCTAATCATTTTACCTGCTTTATAAATAAAGAATGTTTAGAATCCCGGGTAGATTTTATCATGTATGAGATATCTGAATCCAATTCGTAACTGGCAGGGTAAAATAAACCTAGTTTTATAGCAGTAAGAGTAAATCACATCAAGCTCGTGTATTATATTTTATCCGATACGATTCAACTTACAAATAACCCTTAATTAGGGTGTACAAAGATAGATTTAAACACGCTTTTGTTTAAATGCAACATGGTATTCAAAAACATAGTTTGTGGAATTTTGTTTGTTATATCGGCATACGTTAATATAAACCGAGTCGACGGATCACTAACAAAAATTATCGTAAAAATACACAGAGGCCTAATTCCGTTGGTTGAAGAGACATTTCATGAGAGCAACTTTTCATTGTACAGAAAGGTAGGTAGTCTTTATTATTAATTATGGTATTTTAACATTAGAATAGTTCGTATGTCTCTGTTTATTGTTTAAAAAAATAAATTTAAAAGACTGAACGTACTTAAACTTTAAATTCGCTTTTTTTTTTAATGTAAAAGCAAGATGACTTTAAGAGAGATGTACTTTCAAGGTCATAATGAGTAAAAGCTGCATTAAAGTTTAATACTTTTTAAGATGTCAATGCTAGACTACAGTGCAAACAACTTCCATTCTCTGTCATTTTTCCAATTTAATTTCAGAAACTATTCCGTCTATTAACCGTTAGATAAAAGGGATACTTATAAATATTTGAATAAACATGTATCTTGTATGTCAAGAGGAATAACTAAAATTTCGTTCTTATCAGATCTACAATTATGATGACCTAGATAGTATGTTAAACTGGGCTTTTCAACGTAAACTTCTATTTGGGATCCCAACGAATTTCTTTTTCAAAAACTTGAAATCAACTGATAAGATAATCAAAAGATTGTCCCAACGTGACCCATTACGTTGAGTGATTGTTTTTCACTAGTTTAACTACATGCGTTATACGTCAAATCGACACAAATTGGCGTTTGCCTTTACAACAAAGCGACCACCAATTTACTATTCGCATCGAATTATTAGTTGTTTAGTTTCCATAACAAAGTTTTTAATAGTTAATTTGGTATTTGTACATAGAAGTGTGCTTTGTTTTAGATAACCGATGATATATATGTATATGCAACAAATAGTTCAGATGATGTTTTTGAGGAGGATTTTACAACCGATGACTTGCAGTCAAAACTAAATGGAAAGGTCGGATTTTTAAACACATTTTTCCATAATAGTTTAATAATTGTTAGTGTAGACATTTATTGCTGATAAAAGTAAATTGCATGGTGTTTTTTTTTTGTTTTATCGCACAATAATTTAGTACACGTTGAGTGTCGTTTGCATTGAATGACACATGTTGTTTACTTTCAAGGTTGATTTCGTTTACAAAAGCTACGACCTATTTCGCCCTTCACCAGTCGCGGCAGAAGCAGTGTCAACAGGCTCTGATGGTGAGGTCAGGACAATCTTTTTGCAAGTAGGAAAGGTTCGTAACTTGTGAAAGCACACATTTTTTACATCTCATATTAGTTTGAACGGTTTGTATTTTGTCAACCTTACAACAACCAGGAAATATCTGACGTTAAGCTACCTTTCTTTTCACAACTTAATGCGGTCTAGGTTTGTGGAAGTTAAAGTTTTGCATTAGAATTTTAAAATGCTAAATATAATTGTAGTTTTAGAAAATATATGCGGTAAAAAAATGTTCAACCTGTTAAACACTTTATTTTAAAAAAGAATGTATTTCAGCTTTAGTTCTTTATTTGAAATCTTTATTTCGCTATTGGTTTATGATATGAAATCTTAAGTCCTGCTATACGGAAATAGTAAATTGAATTAATCAAAAGAATGTGTCATTTAAAAAGCACAAAATTATATTACCATATGCTACACTTATACCCTGCCTGTAGGATTACAAAATCTGTTCACCCGTTTATGACCCCATGTTTGGAATCGATGCTGCATGGCAGAGAAACATCACTGGCAAGAATGTCGTCATAGCAATCACCGATGTGGGAGCTAATCTAGATCATCCTAAACTGAAACCAAATATTGTGAGAAACATTTATATTCATAGTGACTTTACGTAAACGCACCGATTGACAGTATCCACCTTAAATTAAAATAACTTTAAACATAAATGCACATGTCGTTTATTTTTTATATTTCAGAATAACAATCTTAGCTGGAATTTTGTCGATAAAAATACAAATATAGCTCCAGAATATTACTCTAGCTATAAAGAGTATATTCCAGTGACAAAGTGAGTATTTATTTATCTCAAGTAATATTTATAAATGTATTTATTTTAGCTGGGAACTTCCTCCAACTTTTAGGTGATGTCTGCACTGGTGTTGATAACCATGATCTTCAACTCCTACTTGTTGATCTCCATCCCATATGATTATTCTCTTTTGTTATGTCTGTTTATGAGGTATTGTAGTTCACTGCCTATTAGCGAATCTTAAGTTGGAGATTGCTCTGCATCCGATGGAGATAAAGGTGTGGTTTTGTTTGAGCTTCTCATGGAAAATGTTAAACTGGACTGGGGAGAGTAGACATCCATGACGGACGCCCACTGAAGAGTTCGCCCATCTGTCCGTTGAGAAGTACTGCGCTGCTGGCGTTTCCGTAGAGTTCTTGGATAACCTTCATCACAACTTCGTGGATGTTGAATCCTCTCAAAAACTGCCTTATGCCATCATGCCACACCTGGTCGAAATCTTTCTTAAAATTGGTGACGATGTGGAAGAGCTCCCGTTGTTGTTACATATGATTTTTAATGATAACTCTCAAGCAGTTGAAGATTTGTTCTACTGTTCTCCGCCCAGCTCTAAATCCAGGGCGCTCTTCCGCCAGCAGTTCCTCCTCCTTTATTTTAAGTCGGTTATGGATGATGGGTAGCATGAATCTGCTTTGATGGCAGAAGAGGCTGATGGTGCGGTTATTCTCGCACAGTTTGAGGTTGCTCTTTTGGGAGGATTACCAGAGAACTCCTTAGGCAACTTCTTCTCCTTCCGGATCGTTGGTCTGGTTTAAGCGAGCAGGTAAAGAGGTCGCTTCAATATTCGGCCCCACAGTTTAGGACTGCGGCACTTCCAGTATGCGTCTGCTATAACTGGCATTGGGCTGACTGGTCTTTGTGAAAATTATTTAGGGTGTTGTATGCCGTTTTACTGCTGAAAACTCTTTTCATTGCATATTTCATCTTCTTGTTCATCTTTGCCAGTAATTGTGTTTGCCGTGAAACATTATTTTGTTTTCGAATTGTTGATGCTAGACTTGAACCTTCGAGGTGCCAGTATGAATGTGTATTTTTGATGTGTATTTTGCCCGGTTGAAGCATACCGCGTCGCTGTTTGGTCGGTGTGTGAGGGTGCAGCGTGTTGGTCAGGGTGAGATTGTTGCTTCTAGCGAATTCAATGAGTCTCAGCCATCTACCATTGGTCCCCCTTATGCCCAATTTACCTTCTGTACATGCCCAGTCATGGTCGGCGTTTGGACAATTAGGATGTCTCCATCGCACATTTTTTGCTATTATGCGGTCTAACTCCTCATAAAACTATTCAATCTACTAGTCTTTATATTCTGAATGGTCTACGATATAAATTAATTTTAAACCTTTACACCGAACACTTAGTCCATAAATAATCAATAACACACCGTGTAAAAAACATTAATCTCACAGCAGTAGTATGAAAACTAAAATGTAATAGCATAGAATTATAACCATTGAGTGTTTACATATTAATTCAATAGAGTTTATATTCAAGTGTATAACGTTTTAATTTCAATTACAACTTCATGAGATCAATGTTTAGTTACACATTTGCATTTCTTTAACCGTTTTACAAGCATTATACCTATCCATTGACCGTTCAATGGCGATGACCCACGCTTAAATGATGATTTCATGTTAAAGGTCGCATTGTATGTATTTTATTGTATTCTATCGGCCATTGATCATTTGCCTTAAATGTAAGTACAGGGACAATAATTTCTCTTTTCCTGAAGTGACACATGTTATATAAATAACATTTGCTTTAATTGAAATGTATTTAGTCGATTGCGTAATATACATCGGAAAACCATAATACCAACTTCTAAGGCAAGATGAAATTAAGTTTATACAAATCTCATCAAATTAGCCCTTCTAGTTTACAATGTTTATGGCGTGGCATTGTTTATCTTAGTATTGTGTATGTACTTATTTAAGATAATCTGATATTTAGTAAGCATTTTGATGAGCTGCAATGGAAGTTATTTAATGTAAACGTATCGTTTAAGTAAAATATTATACTGGTATTTGTTATTTTGGTGTTTTAGCGTGTCATTTTTGTTTCCTTCAAAACGTATATATTCCTTTATTCGCGATAATTTATTTACCTATGTTTCAGTCATGGGAACGCATGTGCAGGATTGGCTGCTGGCATTAGAGACAGCAGTGCGAGGTGCCAACCATGTGGATGCGGAACCGCTCCGGATGCCTCGCTTGCCAGTATGTTATTTAATGACTTTAAAAATGTGAGGTGTGTTTGAAATATTTACAAAAAATAGTTCAAACATTGTACAATCTGTATTATGAAGAAATGATAACATCCAGGCTAAGTTACTAAGTCAATCAACAATCGAAATATGAATTATTTATTTATGAACAAATATGATTTTATTTGTATAGCATTGAATTTTAAGGTCAAAACATCTTTAAGGTAGATGCATGTCCGGTGTATGTCATCGTGTGTTGTATATCATATGTTTTATACTCAGCAAATTGCGTGAAAGCCTGAATGGCATCTACTTAACCGATATTAATCTGAGTATGTGACATCATACAGCGGTTTTCTTTTAAGTTTGTTCCAATCATGACACTGATTTCAAAATCGATCACGTCATTGTGATACCAAATTTTTATCTAGACATATATAAAAACAAAACTTCATCTCTGAAACCATAAGCCCCCACATGTATCGCTCCCGATATGTAAATGGTCATTCATTTAATGTTTTCAAATAATGAACAAACTGACAGGCCCTCGAGGCATACGGTTAACATTAACTTTATTTACAGAAACAGTGTTGAACAAATCTCTAAAGAATAAAAGTTGCAACGTTATATTGTATTGTTGTTTTACTAATTTTGTTAAAAATTATCCCCTTGTGGTATCAACTGGTCATGTCTGCGGTTTAAATGGTATCTGTAGATGTATAAAGCCAAATAACGTTAACGGTCTTCTGTAAAAAAAATCTATACTTTATCTGAATTATTGGTTTTCTAATTTTATAGTACTAAAAGTGGGCAAAGTTCCCGAGCATACAAAGCCAGGTGTAGGGCACCACGCTATTATGAATGTAGAGACATTGTGTGCAAGTTTAGCTCATCGCATCAACGATATTGACATCTATTCTAACTCCTGGAACTTCGATATTTCTTTCCATAACGACAAGTGCGTTCATGGCATTATGCAAAAGGTATTGCAACGTTAGTTAACTTGTTATCTTAACAACATTAATCAAAACATTATTTATTCTTAAAATTTACCTGAAGTTGAAAATATTGTAATATTTTGATAGCTGACTCTACAAAACTCACGTGTTTCAATTGAGTACTTGATTTTTTTAAATGTAGAGTTTCGACTTCGTTTCTGACAAAAATGTGCATAGTAATGTTTTGTTATTTATGGTTTTACATTTAATTGATTTTAAAAGAAATGCCTTATAATAATAGCATAGCCCTTAATTCATATACATTCCCAATTATTTAAGTATTAAAATTAAATAATATGTGTTTTATATCATTCATTCAGGGCTATACAGAAGGCAGACATGGCAAGGGAAGCATATACGTGTTTCCAGCTGACCCTCCTGGAAATGGCTTTGTCAACAACATTTACACACTAGCGATTGGAAATATGGGGACGAATGGAACTCTGTCAAATAACTATCAAGTGAACTCGGCAGTCCTAGTGTGTATGTTTTCGTGTGGAACTAGGAAAAACGATACTAGATTGGTAAGAAATCAGTACCAAAATATATTGCGTTACATGTCATAACTATTTTCCTAAACCAATAGTGTTTTCGTTGAAAAAAACGCATCGACGCATCGTATCTTGCGATTAATGTTAAAGGCCTGTCTACATTAAGACAGTCTTCTGTACTTTATTGCATTTCATTCAGAATCAATATACAACTAATATATGCGTGCATTTGTACTTCAGTGTACTGTCGTTTGCTCCTCACAGAATGGCTTCAAGGTTGTCTTAGGGCGTCTGAGTCGTCTCTTGCCCAGGGGATTCCACTGTAAGGCATGTCGTTTGATATTTAATTGAGGTTATACCTCCACTTCCGCTTTGTGATCAGCTGTCTGATTAAATACTGGTTTGCCTGTTTCCATAAGTCGGTGTTCTTGACTTTATCAATCCGTCTGATCTTGAGGAAGTTTCACCTTCTCATGAAGACTTGGAGCTTGTTGGTCAGAGTGTTGGTGACTCTCCAGATCTCAGGGCCGTAGAGAGGAACAGACCTAAATTTGCTGTAAAAATCCGGTTTCGGAGATAGAGAGGAATGCAGGTTTTCAAAATGACCTTAGAGTGTTGAAAGGCATATATGGCTTACCCGCGGCTAGCCTTGATGTCTTAAGTAAAACCACATGTTGCTGAAACAACGCTGCTCAGATAGCAGTCCACCTCCTTGATTTTTTGTCTTCCGGGATAATAGGCCACTGATGTTTCTCGTTCACGCCCATGGTCTCTTCTTTTTGTTTCATGTGTTGGAAGCATTGGGACATCAGGCTCAAGTCATTCGCAAAGTCGAGGTCATCCAGGGTCTGTATCAGGGTCCACTGGGTTCCAGTCTTATCGTTTTAGTTGTCTCCCTCATCACCCAATCCACCACGAGCAGTAAGGTCATCGGTAACAGCAAGCATCCTTGACGGACTCCCGTATTAACCTCCAAATCCTCTGTCAGTTTTCCGTTTTGGATAACCTGGCATGTTACACACTCGGACAGTTGCTGGATCAGATTGACAAATGTTGGCGCGACTCAATAGTGATAAAGGAGTCTCCAAATGGTCGCTCTGTCAACACTGTCGAACGCTTGGCGGAAGGCAACAATGTTCAGGTACAGCATTGACTGCAACTCAATTGTATGTTCAATGATGACTCTGAGCGTGGCAATCTGGTCCGTTCACGACAAGTCTTTTCTGAAGTCAGCTTGTTCTGAGTCTTTTGTCGACTGCATTTTTAAGTCGTTCTGGGATGATACTGGTTACTACTTTGCTTTGCACTGACAGCAGCCTCGCCTATTTTGGCATAGCCACATGTCTCTTTTATTTGGACGTTTCACCTGGTGTATGTATTTTTCTCAAATTTGCATGGGGCTTTTTTTTTTGCCCAGACTTTGCAGAAAGAGCAGCGGCATTGGTTACGCGGTGGAAAAGTCTGTTTACACGCTTCTGCTGGAATTCCATCCGGTCCAGCTGCTTTTTTTCAGCGCCTTCAGTACCTTCTCAATCCCAGCTTAAGTTTGATGGTTGGTGTTGATTCTGAGTAGAGTGAACGCAGGAAGGATATCCGGTCTCTCTTATGATTGGGTCGGTTGAAAAAGTCCTTGAAATATTCGGTCATTCGTTGCTTCTGGGTTTTGTCCTTGGTATGTCCATCGCTGTCTGTTACTGGTATATTTTGGTTGGACTTCTTGGTAGAGAGGCATACTGTGATTGTAAACAGAGTTATGATGTATCTCTTTTCAGCTATCGGTTCTGCTTCTGCTGCCAGAGTGTCGTAGAACACTCTTATCTATCATGGTACTTTTCTTCACATGTTCGTTGATACTGGTGAATCTTTCCTAGAGCATTTTCTTTTCGTCGTCAGTATTTTCGTTGTTTGATTTTCCGTTTGATATCTAGTCTGTTCTGTATGAGGTTCCAGGTGTTGCCGGAGAGCAATTCGTATACTATGTTGTCTCTTTTTCCGAGGACTCTTTGACGTGTGTCGTTCCATGTGTCAGTCACGCCGCTCCAATGTTTTTCAAATGGCATTTGTTATGCCATCATCCCAAAGGCCCCAAAGCTTTTCTGAATAGAAACTGGGAATATATCCTTGAACCCTGTTTCTTTCAGTCGTTGGATGTTGAATCTGGCTCTAGGTCTAACTGCTGTGATTCTAACTTGATCTGAATGACTCGCATCACTAGCTGATGGTCTGAAGCTACATCGGCTCCTCTATTCGATATTTTGTCCTGCAGACTGCGTCTCAACTGTATTTAGATAGTGATGTAGTCTATCTGGTTTCTTGTTTTGCAATATGGTGAGATACATAATACTTCATTGATGTCTTTGTGTTAGAACGTGATGCGTTAATGACCAGGTCTTTAAAGGCGAAAACGTATGTGAACAGCTTGCCATTTCGTTCATACCTCCGAGGGTCTGGGTTCCTTGTATACATTAATTGTCTGTGTTGTCTTTCCCTATCTTGGCATTCATGTCATTAGTAGCTAGCTTTTCGGCTACATGTGAGGTTTTGATAGCTTTTTAACAGGGATTCCACCTTATGTTTTGCAATAGCTGTTGTAATGCGAAGACCGAAGCGTTAATCATTTTTGTGTTAACTGCTAAGTTATTATTTGCTCTGCTTACTGTTAAAAACGCAAAGACGTTAAACAGTTGTAAACCATATAACCATGTTTCAAATACAATTGAAATAATGACTGAATTTCGCTATCGCGATCCAATAAAAACATACGTTAAGCATTCACTTTCACATATACACATTCTTGAACACGTGAACAGCTGTTTTGATTGGTCACCAAAGCCTATACAATAAATCAAGCACGCAAGATAAGTACTCCATCATATGAAAAGCCAGCCGCGATATAACATTTTAAAATAACTAGTTCAAACATCAAAGAATTGCATTCTGCGTTCAAATTAAGGTATGTAAGTATTTTTCCTTTTTTTCGCAGGTGGTAGATGTACACATAGAACTTGGATCGTGCTCGAAAGAGTTTGGAGGGCAGTCCGCTACGTGCGCAATGGCTGCAGGAGTAATTGCCCTTGCTCTTCAAGTCAAGTAGGTTTAAAGAAGTTATTCATTTCAAAATAGAGCGCTCAATTATGCACATTAGCATCTTCAATATAAAAAGGAGCAAAAAGTAAGTTCTCAGTGTCCGATAAGTCCCCCCAAAAATGTAGGTTGATGTGCGAAACTTTTGTTAATTTTCGTTAACTATTCACAAGTTATTCTCCATACTTTTATAAAGGTTAATCCATTGCAGAAATCTTTCACATTTCTTTTCAAAATATATTCTCTTATATGTTTAAGTTAATTATGGTAATTTCGATCTTCAAAAACATGATCGAATCTCAATCAGGAATATAAAAAGTTGAGAATTGGCATCAATAATTAGGGTCGGTGCGCTGGAAATTAAAAACTGTTAAGACCTGATCATCCTGTATCAATTTATCTCATACACATTTTATAGATATCAAAATGTAAATAAGTATCTTGATTTTTTCAATCTTATACCCAGTTTGCACGTAACTCACAAATCACCACAAATAAAAAATGACTTGCATAAGATTCATAATCCGTTGTTATGTTCGACAGAAATTCGTATTTACATGTTGAAGATTGAAACGATTATTTTTTTCACCAATTTCTCTTATCTTAAACATCGTAATAGATTTGTATATGATGTATTATAATGGATGGTTACAGGACCATTTTAAAGTATTAAGCATTACGTTAATAGTTTTACACGTAAAGGTAATCAGGAATTTGCGGATTGACCACGAACCAGAACTGAATGTATCACGAAATCCACGACTATAGGTTGAAAATAAATGTGTATATGTTTATTCTCGCCTTATAGTACACATATGTGGGGTGTCTTTCACGGATCCCGTTGTTTCATTACGTTTGTTCAGAGTAGGGACTATTAGTTGAATCTTATAGCCATATTTGCACCAGCAAATAGGCAAATATTCGCGAAACCTAACTTATCGTCTCTCTATTTTCTTTGTGATGCATGGGGCGGTTTAAAGTTCTATTCAATACATTGCAGTCCATCGCTAAAGGTTCGTGACATCAGATATATCATGGTCAAATCTGCATCAACCAGAGACATCGCGGAAGAGTCGTCTTTCAAAACGAACGCTGCAGGGTATAAATGTAAGTTAATAGAATATGACCATTAGTAAGTATGTGTTTATATTAATGATTATTTTAATATTTGTATTGACACGATCATATGTAATAATATTTGTGAATCATTGATAAATAAAACAAACTCACACAAATTGTTTTAGATTGTGTTATTATGAAAATTATCTCAACGTTATTAAAGTAACAATATAAAGAACCTCGAGTTCTGTTCTCTGTGTTTGAATAACAGCTATTGTACCTTGCAGATCATAACGTGCTTGGATTCGGATATCCAGACGGGAACAAAATGATATCTCTAGCACAAAACTGGACACTACTGCCACCCTTACGAACCGATGTCATTGTTTTCAACATGCGTGGGTATGCTTTACTTTTACCACGTTCAGGTGTCATTACTTTTTGGTTATGTTAACATTTCTAAACATATGTACGCAATGTGAAAGTATGTCCCCAATGGAAAAAATGTACCGATAAAGATTTATGTACAGCATCAAAATTTAATACACTGCATTCTATTAATACTTTGTTGCTACCGTTTTACATTTTGTCAATTGAAACGGTCGTATAAGTCGAAATTCTAACACAAAGTTGTTCGACATATGTTGTTTTTGTTGGTGTTGAGTCTTAATATTTGTTTATATGTTTTCGTTTCTCACATAAGTGCGTGAAAGATTACCACAGCGGCAATCTAAGTTAATATAAAAATTAACCTACTTTTCAGGAATAATGCATCATTTCCAGTTCATTCCACCTGCATCAACAAGCTGGAGCAAGTCCTCATAAACATGACAGTCTCTTTTTCAAAGCGCACACAAGTATCGATGGAAGTTATTTCGCCTCATAATACGACTTCCGTTTTATTTTACAATATCACGATACCCAAGAACTTAACGCAGCTTACTCTTCTATCATACCACTTCTTTGGCGAAACCCCAAATGGAGACTGGATGATAAAAATCTACAGTCTTCACGAGACTCAGTCTGGTAAATAGACAAGTTAAGTTTTCACATAAATGTTTTACATTACATATTAAATAGTCAATTATTACGTATAAGTTTTTTAGAGCGTAAATAATGAATAAATTGAAATTGAATGCTTAACATCAACAAACTGCATTAAAGTGTGAAACATTTAACACCATATTTGTCCCGCTGTATGACCTGATTTTACAAAAATTAACTTCAACATAGATGGACTCAACTCCTCTTTACAGCTTGTTGATTTCACGCAACCGCACAACTAAAGAATTTAAACTGCACAAATAATACTTATGACAAATTAAGTATATTTCTGACTTTTATACTTTTTGCTTAACCGTAATAGATTTAAACCTAAAAGTGGTGACGACATACGCTTTTCCTTGTATGAACAAAGGTTTGGCAAACGCGACACATATAACTGATGTAGTTATTTTCAGCAATCGCAACTGTGACTTCAGCACAGATTCAACTTCATGGAACTGGGACAGATTTCATATCAAATGCTGAAAACAACGATAACTGCATGCAACTTGTTAACGATCTAAATATGCCCAACGTAACACGACGTGCCGATGAGTCTACCGAAAGTCCAGCCAAATCGTCTAAAAATTATTATTGTGAGATTATTATACCTCTTGTTTTCATTTTTGCTTGCGCTGTTGTTGTTGGGATTTATTGTTATAAAACAAGACAAACGAGAGGACCTCAACCAGATTGCCATGAAGAGGAATTAAAAGCACTGAACACAACGCAACGTTAGAAGCTTAGTTATTTTTGTAAAACTGAGCTCGTACTAAATGTGACCATGGTCGCCTTCCCAAAAACCAGTTTGCAAACATGCGTTCATTCTTGCAAAACAGCACCACTGACTAGTCAGCATCATATTAGACTTCATGGAAAATCAGGACCACTTTTATTTCGTTTGATTTCATCGCCGCATTCGATACCGCCGACCACGACATTCGATACCGCCGACCACGACATTCGATATCGCCGACCACGACGGTCAAGTACTGACTGAATGAAAAATGTGGCACGACTCTAAATGCGTATGATTTCAACTGGAAACAACGAAGCTTCGGTGGTTGGGTGAGTTATGGAGGTTTCGGTAAATGACATGTTCGGTAAATTGGATTTATATAATAAATGCCGCGGAGGTTTCGATAATTTGGTATAAATAGGGATTGTCGCACCTTTAGTCGATAAGCGTATACACGAATTTAGTTGTTTGGCACTAATGTAATTATCTGATTAAAATGTACGGAGTTGATGATATCAAAATACAGATGTTTGCAAGTGTTGATATTAAATATCCAGGCTTGCAACCTACTAATATTCTAAACAAGGGAGGTAATTTATATATTAAAAGTTTATCTTTAGGTCATGATTTTTTTTGTTTTTAATATATGTTTTATACAATTAGTTGGAAACACCTTAATTTAAGTGTATCAGATAAAAATAATAATAATTTTGTCCAATATATTTGTTTTTTATACAATTTTCGCTTCTTTTCCTACAAGCAGGTCAGCACATAAGGTATGAAAAAGAAAAAGACCTGTAAATAAAACTAAATGAAAGATTCAAATTATGTCCTATATATATTGTATCCATGTTTTAAATGTGTTTTATTTATAATATATGGTAAATAAAACAGATTACAAAGTTAATCAGTTAGTATTTTTTTATTCAACGGATTCGTTCTGGCAAAAAATAAAATTAGTTATTTTGGTCGTACATCGCATTGTTCCAATACAGTAGCCAGGTGCCTGTGTATTGAGCTGATAAGATAGTGATCACCACAGCTGGTTTATTCATTCCGGTCGGCTGGCGTTATGTTAGATGTCATTTTTATCAGTTTTTAATTATGTGTAATTTAGTTCGCATCTCTTCGCTGGACTCAACGTTCAATGACACGCGCACTTAACAAAATTATAAAACATAACGCGTATCATTATATTTCTTTTTATAAATTACGTACACGTATTATATGTTATATTTTTATTTTTTTCTTGTGTTTTTCTCAACCAGAAAGAAATAATAAAACATTGTTATATATAAAGCGCACTCGGAATTTGACCTTTAATTTGAAGCAATCAACAATTTTTGTACCTGCCAAGCGAAGTATTCTGCGCTCAGCAGCTGATGGTATGTTGTAATATGTAATATAAAATTCAACACTTGGCTCTTAGAAGAGGTGGGCTCCACGTGGCAAGAGCTGGGCAACATATGCATTATGTTGGCAAACTACCTTGTGTATATATCGAGAAATTGAGTGCTTTTCTAAAATACTATTGTGCTTTATATTTAAACTTAAATCAATATCTAACGAATTATTTCATATTTGTTTATGGTTTTTGTTTGTTATGTTTTCTTTATAGATCATGTCTACAATATTTTACAAGAACCTTTTTAATAGCATCAAACTTAATTGAAGATCTTACATTGATTCCGTCGTAAATCATCATTTATTATTACTATTATGTTATTTAAATAAAAGGACCAATTATTAAAAAAAATAGTTTAGTGAGTAATTTAAATCTTAAATTTACTTTCAATAGAGTTACATTTTTAATTCAATCTAAAATTTTTTGGTTTGGTACCTACAATTTCCTAAAAGAAATCGTTTTAAAAAGTTCAGAGGTAGCTCATTCATGCCCCTTAATTCTTTGCACTTTGACTATATTGTGTTTATTTGTTTGTAAATGGTCAAAGGCGTTTTGCCGATTTTCCAATAAAAAAACTCTTTACCGTAGGCATAGCATTAATTACTCAACTCAAAATTAATCCACAGTTTGCAAATACATGCCCCTGATGTTATTGGAAGCCAATAAAAAGTGTCATAAACACCTCATTGTAGGTATACCATGTAGGTATACCACCTCTATAAAAAAGCAATTTACCGAAAACTCCAGGGCTTTTACTATATAAATCCAATTTACCGAACTTGTCATTTACCGAAACGTCCAGCACCCGTTTGGGTCATGTCCACCGTCTCGTATCAGCATCCATGACATTTCAGTGTCTAGCTATTAATACCCATCGCTTTACTTTACATAATACACACTTTATAGGATATGATTCTTCACTTTTGTAAAAGCACAGGACTTTTTATTGTAATAAAATAGAAATAGACATCACATCTGATAAGATTGAATCCTCATACTGCTGTTATATGAACTTTGTTTACAGGTTTTTTTTGTGTGAATACCTTAAATCAAAAGATATTGTTATTGCTCAACAGTTCCGCTGATTTATTTACGAATCATAACCGTCTTAAAGAAACCACAGGCCGTCAACTGACTTTAGGTGAAAATCAAGTAATTAACTTAAGAATTTTTGCATCAAAATATAGGAGGTTTGGGCTTGTTTAGGGTTAAAATATAGGAATTTTATGGTAAAAAGTAATTTTCTAGAGATATGAAGAGAACTTATTACTTACTTGTTTTCTGTCAATAATCATTAGATTCATGTTTAACTTAACTAAACAGTCCCTTATCTTGACCACCAAGGCAGATATGCTGATGCAGCAACACACTGTGGTCATCAATGTGGACACCTGAATTTTTTTTATTTAAAATAGTTAACAATCAACAAAACACAAAGCATTATTAAACATAGTTTTACAACCTAACATAGAGTGCAACATCACATTAATAATGAAATTATTGAAACCGAAAACATAAATCACATACATGTAGTATCATATCATGGTATATAATATAAATTCTGTATTCTATGCACATTAAAATTTCTATACACTCTTCCAGCAAACATTTTTTGGACATTAAAAAAACACCAAAACATCCTTTATGATAAAATTTACATACAGAATATAAGATTTTTCTGGCAGCTTCTGCATATAAAAATATTTGAAATTGAACATCAACATATTTAATTGAACAAAATTGCACTGTGTTATTAATACCAATTGTAAAACAATCTCATCTCATCGGTATCAGACACACAATGGTAGATGCATATCTTAACTAGAAATGGCGCGGCAGAGGCTGACGCGTATCACCACGCCAATGCATGTTGTTAGTTAAATTAGTGAAAATCTCTGACCTGGCCCCACCCCAACCCCCATTACTTTTGACCCAGGGGTCAGATCAAAATTCCAAATAATGCACTGTTGCACATTTGCTCATAGCTACCATGCGTGTACATTTCAAGGTTCTAGTGCCAAAAGTGTAGGAGATAGGGGCCAGAACGGACAGTAGGACGGACGTACAGACGGCGGAGATAACCACATAATCCCCACGCTTTCTACGAAAAGCGTGGGGATTAAAACAAGAATAAGATGCTATGGTATACATGACAAAATGCAATAAAACATCTCAATAATCTAAATTATTCTTCAAGACTTCCAATGCCCTAAAATAATTTCCAATATTCAAAAGAATTGGAACCCTGTAGCTGAATTCCATCTAAGATCAGGAAGAGCATTAAACATCCCCTCAGCAGAGCATCCCTAGGGAAATATCTGTTACAACTATCTGCTAGGATTTGTTCTCACCTTTGAAATGGTTTTATTTTTCTTCATCAAAGGTGTCCATATAGATATCACAATGGTGTACAACAGCACTCCTGCAAGATGGTGATGCTTTGGAAAAGGAGGAACAGCTTTTTAAGCTGTAAATTAAAATATCTAAAAGCAGTATTACTTCTCAAAAGTATTTTTTTACAAGAAGAAATTTTCAGAACAAAATATAGGAACAAAATCAAAAATAAAGGAAAATATAGGAAATATAGGTTATGAAAAATATAGGAAAATTCTCAAAAATATAGGACAATATAGGAATCAGTTGATGGCCTGAAACCACTACTCTTATTTTGATTCAGTCAATATTTATATAAATTGAATGCGACTTGCATGCAATTCAAACAATAACAAGTAAGTGCATTAAACAGTTTATAAAAAGAAATAATAAATGAAGAAAAAATGATTACTTAAAATAAACGCATTTGCACTTACACGGCTAACATACCTACCAAGGCTGCATTTAAGTTTTTAATAGTCATGAACAGTAGTTGTTAATTGCCTCTATTTGTTTAAACACGATTTTCGTCGTAAAAAATGATTTTCACTCTTATAAATAAATGCAAGACAGACTCAATGCTGCTATACTGTTCTTTTTTACAAAATTGCACAATACAGTGACTTATTACCTTTTTACAAATGTACTATAATTAAAATTCTTACAGTTATTTTGCTAGATGTTTATGTTATAGAGAACTACACGCCTCAGTGAGATTTTTGTTACATTTATATACTTTTATCCCTTGTTTAAGCATTTTTCATAAATCACTTTATTTCCAAACATCTATTGTTCTTTGTAATGACGTTGGCATTCCACACGGTAACTGCATTGTATATGTAAAAATTAAACAACAAGCTTGCATTCTGGATTGATGAATAATGTAAATAAATGTGTAAATGACAGCATTTTTACTTTTATGTTGTATGCAACTTTTTTTAATAAAGTTTATTGACATATCTATTAAATACGCTTTTTGTACTAAAGGCGTGAATCCAAATTAAAACATCAACAATTAAGTATTGCATTGTTCAAAAATATTATCTTGTTCACAGATATATGATTGAAAGATGCTCTAACTGCCTCTAAAGACGTTACCAGGTCTTAATGCACATCATAGGCACATGTTCATAAAGTTGTCCAACACAATTAAACAACTATTTTATTTAGCCGAATCATAACTGATCATTTGACCAAAGGGGGCAAAACTGACATATCAGTATACATTTCAAGGCCATTTAACTCCTTTTTAGACATTTTGTTTTCGTTTTGGCTGTTTTAAGCGTAAGATGGGAGGGTTCAGCTGTTTTGTTTTCTCTAGAAGTATAATTGCATATTTTCACATGAAATAATTTGGACTAAAGCTCTTTTCTGCTGGCATAGGCCCTATTTAGGTATTGTAAGCCTTAAATATTGAATCAAGCATATTAATGTCAGTGAATCTTCTAGTTTGTTTATGTCAAAATATGTGTTACCCTTACATTTCTTACATTGTATCTTATTATTTGTTATGCGTATTTGCAAACAATATATAAAGTATCTAATAAACTAAGAGCGTAGAAACTACATATTATATTTTCCATTAGTTTAGTTTCACAAGCTTTAGAAAATTCTAACTTATCAACGACGATGTGTATGTCTGAACTGACCCAAATTTTTGTATCTCCCTATTTAGTTCATATGTAAACTTTAAAACATAAGATTGCTTCAAAATTTGACAGATCCATACAACACAATTTTCAAACTTGGCCTTTGGTGTTATTTTCATGTGTGGAATACAATGTGCATTTTTTTCAGGTTTAAAACCATGCCTGATAATAAGTTTACATTGAAACAATCACAGCGGTATTTATTAATTTAATTATCCTAATTAAGTAATCACCCAGCAAAACACATGGATGCAAGGTCCATAATTGACGACTTGGGGTCCAGTTCACCTCCTAACTTTAGAATTTGCAATTTCTTTTTTAAGCTGAGTTGATGCAGAGAACTCAGATGAGCAATACAGAGACTTATGAGTCAAGTCATGTGAATATGTGTCTTATGCCATATGCTGCCAATGTAGCTCCGTACCAGCTTGCTCATAGTCTAGTCAGGAGCTGCACTATTGTTTATTTAGACCACAAACACATGTGTGACTGTATAGCGGACAGGGTAGCTCCTGACCAGACTGTGCTTATGCGCAGGCTGGTCTGGAGCTTCAGTTGCCGTATATGGAAAAAGACCACATTATGCAGCTCATTTTGTCCCTTCTTTCACCGGTAATACTTTTTGTGCTCACAAAGTCTTCACATGTAGTAGAGAAAAACAGCAAATTCCAAAGCTATGTAGTTTATTACTGAGCAAAAGCTTATAGCAAAAAGAAGAATACCGATACATAATATATTTTTTATTGCTTTACAATACAATCAATGCAATATCAAAATATTCCCTCATAAAGATTACTAACTTATTGTTAATGCAAATGAGCATGAGGAGAGTTGAGCGGCTGGATTCACCTTTAGAGGAAAATATTCACATATCTTACTTTTTTAATTTCAATCCAATGTCATCACTTGTAACTTTAAAGCATCAGCCATGATGAGCTTGAATAAATATCAATTTCTATCAATGTGATTTGAAAGAATGAAATCTGCCTTAATCTTTGCGATTAAACTACATGTATTAGAAAATAATAGGTCCCTTTAACTTCTCATAAACACTAAAGTATTTTGTTAAGTTCTTCTTAACTTTAATTCTGTTTAATTGTAAAAGGAAAAATATATTCCTTAATTATAAATGTGTAAATTAAGTTATCCATTATGTTAATGAACTAAGTCATATGAAAGATATAACAATGGGCAAAAGCGAATGCTTATGGTTCTTGTGCATAGCACTTCTCCATATTGACATATATATGACTACTTGTATACTTTGTGGGGACAGTGGTCTAGTGGTAGGATGCTGGTATAGGGATCGGAAGGTCCCTGGTTCGAATCCCGCTCAGGGCACTGGATTTTTCTGAGCAAAAAATTAATCCCACGCTTGCTCCTCTCCACCCAGGTGTATAAATGGGTACCTGTGAGGAAAATAAGTCAATGTGCTGTGGCTGCCTTTGGCGCCATATGTAAACGGACGACTTAAATTCCAGTGATCAGGGGGTAAATGTCAAAGTCGATTTAATCATAGTGAGTAATCAGACTATAAAAGCATGCCTTTATCTTTTACCTTTACCTTTATAGGTTCAGAGATTTAACCATAAAAAATGTGTGACAGACTGATGGACAAAATGACAGACAGACTGACCGACAATACCAATTCTATAGCCCTCCGCCATTGGCAGAGGATTACAACAAATTTGATTTTTTTTCCCAGCCGAACAATTTAGATTATGTGAGAAAACAAATTGGTCTAAAATCATAACTTAATATTCATGGTAATATAATTACTTAATATTAATTGCGATATCATTTTTGGCATTAACATAACGCTGTTTTTCCCATAAATTTTTGTAAATGCTGTCTGGTTTCTCCAAGAGTTCCAAATGGGTGCCTCTTTCTGCCACTGTCCCACATTCCAACACGATGATCTCATCAGCATCAACAACTGTTGAAAGGCGATGAGCTATCACAAGGGTGGTCCTACCTTTGGTCACACTTCGAAGAGCATTCAATATGTTCTGCAAAAATATAGAAACATATTCCAGATCTAGCCATTTGTAAAAGGAATCTCAATTGCTTTCGAAGCTATCTGATTGATTTTGTATTATGTGACATTAAAGAATTAATAAAAAGGTAGAATCAAACAAAAAAAGTGCTTTCAGAAAATATTACATATATAGTAGTAATGCTGATTCCCTGCATATATTTCACTAGGTCTATCATTGTTTGTTTAGTTTGCCTTCCGGTAAATCAATATCAGCTGAAAAGCTCCAGCATATGATAAGCAATAGGACTCACACGGATCAAAAATATTCTTCGTGTCAGGTCAGCGGGTCAAAATTCAAATACCCGAGAAAATTATGGTCGGGTCAGGTCAGATAATAAAAGTATTTATTAAGTTTACACAACATTTTTTAACTAAATCAGCAAATGCAAGTATTACTTGGAATAAGGATCAAAGTGCATGTACAGGAAAAACAATCTGTAATGCAAAAATAAAGCTTGTCTTATTTTGAGGAGAGAAGACAAAATAACTTTCACCGTCAACTCTAACTGCATTTTATAATTTGAAGTCAATTTATTTTATAATACAAGTTTCGTTTTTTTTAATGTTGCCATTTTGGGATCTGAATAACAAACTAAACTCGACATTTACGCTTTTGGTGCGTCACTTCTATTCATTTATAACTATTTGTAATAACAACACTTCTTTAACTGATAAAGGGTGTGATTTACTTCACTTGTTTTAAGTTGTTTAAAAGAGATGATTTGACTACACGTCCAACATGATATCTTGTACTTCGTAGCTTGCGATCCGAACCGGTATCGTTCGCAAAAAACTTTGACCAGAATCTGCGGGTATTTTTTTGACCCACAGATTCGGATTTTTCAGGTACCCGTTTGAGCACTAATAAGCAATAATGTTGACACACAGGCAATGCAGGAAAATCTTAATTAAATAGACCGCATCTTGCAACAAGAGCACCGCATAACGGGTGCCACGCTCGGCTGCGAAAGCTTGAGATTTTTTATATTTTTTTTAGAGGTCACAGTGACCTGGACTTTTGACCTGGAGACCCAAAAATGGGTGTGGCGTGTAGAACTCATCGAGGTGAAGCTACATGTGAAGTTTCAAAGTTGTAGGTAGAAGCACTTTGATTTTAGAGCCAATGTTAAAAACCTTCATTAAATGTTAAGGTTTTAGCACAACGCGGACGACACGACGACAGACACGGACACGACAAGCCGGCTATGACAATACCTCGGGTTTTCTCCGAAACAGCAGAGCTAAAAAATTAGTTTTATGCCACATGGGGCCAGGGTGGCTCAGACCAGCTTGCAGTGTTGCGAAGTCTGGTCATGTGCTACCTTGTTTGCTGTAAAGTCTTATTTTTGGACAGGATAGCTCCAGACTAGACTGCATGGATGCGCAGGCTTGTCTGGAGCTACACTGGTCGCATGGGCCATGAGACCCATTTTCAAACTATGCAGCTAAAATGACAGACTTGCATTTGTCCCATGTTAAACAGTATTGATTATTCCATAAGAAAGTTGCTGCCACTCACCTTCCATGGACCCTTCAGACAAACGCAGTGGTTTATTGCAAGAACTTGCAAGTTTTCTAGTCATTTATATTTATTTAACAGTACGTATGTTCTCACCTGTTCTGTTATTGTATCTAAGGAGGAGGTAGCTTCATCATACACAAATATGGGCGGATCTTTCATTATAGCACGGGCAATGGCAACTCTTTGCTTTTCACCACCTAAAATACAAATTATGTGTGTTGTGAGGAGAATATTGTTCACACATGCTAATGCAGTAAAGCAATACATGTACTTACGCCTGAAGTAAAGAAAAGACATAATTGAAACTAAAAATAACAAAAGATAAAAGTTTCACCTTGGATTAGCCTATTTGGTTTTATGAAAAACAATTTATTTTTTTTAACTTGCTAGAAAACAACATCATTTTGTGATGTACCAGAACTAAGACTGATAGATGCCTTTTGGCAAGATGTCGAGCCCCTTCTTAATAAGGCTTGAAACTATTTTTCATAAGCTTAACCATACACATGTCTGACCTTTGGCATTTAGTGAGACATTGACATTTGCCAAAAAAGTGAACATCTTTTCTATAATGTGAACATTTTTGTAACTGATTGTATAATTGATGAATGATTTATTTAACGCCTAAACAAGCTGTTTTATGGGCCAATATAACCTTTGACCCTAATGTGTGTGCCTTACTGGAGACAGTTGTTTCACATGACATGCAATCTCACCACATCAGTGGATTGCTGAATGATGAAGTTTTACAGTCCTGTTTTATAGCAAAATTCGTTTATGAGGTTTGGAGATGAATTTTATAGGCACCGAATCATCTTCTTATGGAGACAATGGTGGGTAAGTATTTGATAAACACATGATGAATGACAAAATTACTGTCTAACATGCTGTTTAATGGACAAATCTAACTTTACTCTTGTGTGACATCGATATTTGAGGTCAGAAGACAGGCATTATACATGACACGCCCTCTCTTCATGGTGGTCATTTGTTTTAAGTTATTTTAAAATTGCATGATGAAATAAAAAGTAACAGTCCAGACCAGCTGTTATATTGCCAAAGTTGAATTTAAACCTAAAAAAGTAACCTTGTGCTTTGAGGTAGGGGGACAGGTCTACAATCACATAATCATGTGTTTTTTTTTTACTTGCACAATGAAGTTACAGTCCAGACAATCTCAGATCCACATGCACAAACAACTAAACATTGTGACTGCTATATCAAGCAAGAAGACAAGACAAAAAGCTTGAGTACTAAATAAATATCATATTCCATTTCATTGTGTCATCTCAAACATTATATCCCAATATGTATGAATGAGTCTTCTAGATAAACTGTTTTATTATACTTGATTTGCAGTGGCTTTAACACTTAAACTTTTCAACTTAGCAAACTGTGTTTGGTACGTTCAGCTTAAAGCAATACTTTCATTCTATTCAAGAGCCTTATTTAACCCTTTACAACTCAGATACATATTTTGACACATTTGTAGTCCCTTAGAAAGTTAAAAAGATACTGATGAACAGCAAACAGCATAAAACCTGAACAGCCTGCGAATTACTCCCAGGCTGTTCTGGTTTTATGCTGGTTGCAAAAGCCATTTTCACTTTGCTTCATATGGGGAAAATGGGTGTAAATTACTGACCAGACAGCTTTAGTCCTCTCTCCCCAACCTGAGTCTCATACTGCTGGGGAAATCGAGTGATGATTGTGTTGTGGATTTCAGCCATTTTGGCCGCATTAATGACGTCTTCTTTTGACTTCAGGAGGTCCCCATAGAGGATATTGTTGTGGACTGTGTCGTGGAACAGCACACAGTCCTGGGAAATACATGAAAAAATTGTAAACCAGTTATTGATGTTTTTCTGCATGTTACTATTTGTTTGTTTATTATTCGACTTGTTGATGTCATATAAGTGCAGTCATTTAACCAGAACACTGTTCTCTGGTTAACTTAGTGCACATATATATTCCAGATAGTGACAACCGACCTTCTTAACACTTTACCACGTATTTTTGCTCCGTTTGTAAAGGCTTTATTTCCAATCCTTAGATACTGAAGAGCAGCAAACAGCATAAAACCTCAACAGACTGCGAGTTACTTTTCACTTGGTTCTGATCATAATTATGTTATAAAACTTCTTAAATGTGGGGCACTCGCATAACTGAAGTTCAGAACCCAGTTGCTTAAAACTTTAAACGGCCAATTCAGCCCATTTACTTTGTGACCAATTTAAATACCGGTTATAGGAGCAAATAGTTAATAAAAGAATTGGAAACAATCCAAACGTCAGTTTAATATCAAAAGTAAAATAGTTTTGTGTTTTATTTATATAAACATCTTTATTTAAAATTTAAAAGCTAATATTGGAAAAAAAAGAAAACAGAAATTGTCAACAAAATTCTATACAAATTATAATACAATTTCAAAGTAGGAAAATCACTTTCAAAATGGTACTGTATTCATATTGTTATATATTTGGTTGAATGACTGATGGCTGATCCTTTGGTATTTGTCAGCTCATGCACTACTTAAAATATAGTCAACTAAGGTACTAATTAAAAGTATTGTCAGCTCAGGTACTACTTAAAAGTATTGTCAGCTCAGGTACTACTTAAAAGCATTGTCAGCTCAGGTACTACTTAAAAGTTTTGTCAGCTCAGGTACTACTTAAACATATTGTAAGCTCAGGTACTACTTGAAAGTATTGTCAGCTCAGGTACTACTTAAAAGTATTGTCAGCTCAGGTACTACTTAAAAGTATTGTCAGGTCAGGAACTACTTTAAAGTATTGTCAGCTCAGGTACTACTTAAAAGTATTGTCAGCTCAGGTACTACCTAAAAGTATTGTCAGCTCAGGTACTACTTAAAAGTATTGTCAGGTCAGGAACTACTTAAAAGTATTGTCAGCTCAGGTACTACCTAAAAGTATTGTCAGCTCAGGTACTACCTAAAAGTATTGTCAGCTCAGGTACTACTTAAAAGTATTGTCAGCTCAGGTACTACTTAAAAGTATTGTCAGGTCAGGAACTACTTAAAAGTATGCTACAAAGTACCATAGCTACTAAAACGTAACCCAAAGTACGGTTGGATGCATTTAAATGTGTGGTCTGTACCTGAGGTATATTGCAGTATACATAAAATTACCAGTGTTCTTTTTAAAAGTACCTGAGCAAACAACCACCAATTCAGCCAGACTGCTATCTTACCTGTGGCACAACACCTATTGCCTTCCTGACACTGTCCAGGTTCACGCTCTGTACATCCTGGTTGTTGATGAGCACTCTACCGGTCAGTGGGTCATAGAAACGGAACAGGAGTCTCACAATGGTGGACTTCCTGTCCAGTGGAGAACAGTGTTAGAATAGAGATAATAGAAATACCATCATTTACTGATAAACACCCAGCCCTTACTCTCTAGGAACCACTACAATAAAAATCTAACATTTCAATCTGTGTATCCATTTAAAATATTGAACAATGAAATTGCTTGTTATGCATTAATTTTCATTCCCTTTTGGCTCCCATGTCATGGTTCGGTTGATATCAAGATTATAATGTCAAGGACCCAAGAAATCATCAGCAGCCTTGGCTTAGGTATACTCTCAGAATAAAAGTAATGGAAATTAAGGTAAAATATTACAAGCATGCATGTATTGGTCAATTAGCCAAGACTAAGGTTTAAATGGAACAACTTTGTGTTACAAGGTCAAGTCAAGTTGAGTAAAAGTAAAATTTCAGAAAAAAATAGTTAACAAGAGGGCCATGATGGCCCTGAATCGCTCACCTGACTAACCTTGCTTCATGAACTTAAATTTTATTAGACCTATATACAATCCCAAGCCAAATTTCATTAATTAATACATTCTGACAAAATTTCATTAAGACGAGATGAAAACTGTGACCTCTTTCATCTTCACAAGGTTTTACTAGAATTTGCCCGGTGACCTAATTTTTGACCCCAGATGACCCATATACGATCCAAAATCAGATATTATCAAGATAAACATTCTGACCATATTTCATTAAGATCATATGAAAACTATGACCTCTATTGTCTTCACAAAGTTTTTCTAAGATTTGACCTAGTTTTTGACCCCAGATGACCCTAATACAATCCCAACCCAGATTTCATCAAGATTAATATTCTGGCCAAATTTCATAAAGATTTAATGAAAACTGTGACCTCTACTGTCTACAAAAGTTTGTTTTTTTAATCTGACCTAGTTTTTGACCCTAGATGACCCAAAGTCAATCCCAATCCAGATTTTAACAAGACAAACATTCTGACTATATAATATTTCAATAAAATCTGATGAAAACTGTGACCTCTATAGTCTACACAAGGTTTTTCTATTATTTGACCTAGTGCCTAGTTGCTGACCCCAGATGACCCAAATACAATCCAAACAGGGCTCCTCTTGCCCAAAAATTTATGTGGCCAACATTTTAGCCAAATGGAATTTTGTGTAGCCAAATTTTAGAAACTGTAGCCAAAGTTTTAGCAAAGCATTTGCAGGGGTCAAAGTTGGATATTTTGAAAATCCTGAACTTAAAGCTTGGGGCCAGGGGGCCGCAGGGCCCTCGGTGGGTCCAGGGGACAAGGGGGCCAGAGGCCCCCAGAAGCTCCTGGATTCGACACATTTAAAGGGTGCCTGTACCTGTTCTGGTGATTCTATTTTCTTAAAAAAACAACATACACATATATTTAAAAATCTTCATGTATTTGATAAAGAACACAAAGTTAGTCAAAAGGCAATTCATTCACATGCACCCTCTGTCTGGCATGGACTGGACTGCAGGTGTTGCTTTTGAAGAACCAGATAAAACCTGTAACAGTGGTTACAAATTATATTTTTCACAAATACTTTAAAAAAGTCAATAATACATGTTTAATTAATGCAGAATCAAATGTCACCATTTATATTCAGAGAATCATGCTGCCAGAAGCCTCCACATACGCCAAAGAAAATTGGGTATGGTGGCTTCTGCTAAACAGTTAAAATTGAAAATTTCAGCATGGGTTCCCCTAGTTTTTATCCCAATCGTTGTTTGAATGCTAAATAATTGTATCCTGGTGTGACCCAAATTTGACGATGTAATGGTTACATGAAGCAATATTTAGCAAATAATTTAAGAAATAATGAATGTTTAATAGCACAAAATAATAATTTTAAACTCGGCTGTATTACTTTGAAATGATTCCAAGACAATTATCATCCATTTAATCGATAAAAATAGAACATCGTCGAATTAAGGTGTCGGCGTATTTGGATTACGGTAGGTTGCCCATATTTGTTTATCAAAAAGTAAAAAAATAACATTTCTTGCTGCTGGGCTCATATGTTGGGGACAATAAAACATTTTATTTAACTAAAAAAGACCTGTCCCAGTCAGCAAAAATGGCGTATTTGATCGTATTTTCAATTACTGTTAAAATTCTTTTCCTGATTTATGCTTTATTCAAAGGTCAAAATGTTTTAAAAGCTCACAATCAATGAATCATACGTTATTAATAAAAAAAAATTGGCAAATTTGCTAGATCTATCTTGCCGATTTTTGATGCAAAACAACATAAACAGTAAACTTTAGCAACAGAAAATTTGACCAAATTCGGGGTGTTAGTTTAAAAAAATAAAAACCCTACCTGGTTGGTCTTGATGGTATTTATATTCTTTATGTGATAAGGGCCCTCTGCGTGGAGACGCAATGCCTTCTTCCCACAAGACTGATAATTACAAACTTCTCAAACCGCTTTTCCACAAGCTTCCACTTTTCTCAACCAGTTCACTACCCGCCCGTAGACTACAGCGGGGAATGGCCACCCATTATAAACTGTACGCTGAAGTTTCTTTAGCTACCAACAGGCAAGTATCTCGTTGCCATTTTTCTCAACTTAAGTCTAAACACAGCTTCCCATTCGGCATCAAATATACGCAAAAAGTACTCAAATTGATTTAAATCGGCAGCAATCTTTAATCTTTAATCAGATGTAATTGTTTATTTAATCCTCTACGATGTACGATTTGTTTTCACATCAGTAATTTGTCTCGATGACCGGTGTTAATGCCGACTGCGTATGCATTTTTCAGGTCAATAACACGGCGATGTATTGATGCACAGTCTACAGCTGAAAGCGGTTAATATCTGGGACGGCATGTCAGGAAAAAAATCAATACCGATAATTCGCATTTTTCATTAATTAAGCAACGATTAATAACACTTATCCTTTATGGCTTTTCATGAAAGAAAAACTATAATAAAGAAAATTTTATTCTCTTTAATCTGATATATAAACAAGTTTGGAAAGAATTGGATGAAAAATTTTGACTTTATTGCATAAACACCATTTTCTCAATTCAAGGGGAGGTAATTCTGTACTTCATGGACCAATAATGCTCATTTTTTGTAGGGTTCGTGTCCTCATTGATATAAAGACACTGTGCAAATTTGGAAAGGATCGGACAAAAAATGTGGAAGATTTTTGAAAGTTTTCACAAAATAGGCAAAAACGAATAAACATGCAAAGTTCAACGAGCTCCTGCGGCCATGTTTTTTGACGAATCAAATTTCTTTGAACAACTTTTTCAGGGGAGCCTTCAAAGGTCATCCCTGTGAAATTTTTTGAAAATCTGATGAGCGGTTTCTGACAAGAAGATTTTTTAAGGTTTTTACCATATATGGTCATGGCGGCCATCTTGGTTATGTGATCAAATTTTTTTTAACAATTCTTTTGTCCCATGACCTAGGGATGCTCCACGTGAAATTTAGTTGAAATTGGCTAAATGGTTTAGTAGAAGAAGATGTTTACAAATTGTTTACAGACAGACGGACGGACGGACGCCGGACGCTGAGTAATCACAATTGCTCACCCCGAGCTATCGCTCAGGTGAGCTAAAAATGAAATGATTACATCAGACATTATCAATTGCTAGGAATTATTGTGTTCTTTTTCTGGAGGAATCGAGTAATGTTATAACGAAGGACAAAATAAATTAGATTTAAAACATTTTTTCATAAACAACATCATCGCCTTTTGTCTTTAACAACATTTGATGTTCAATCAAAAGGAAATTGAAGCCGTCCTACATGAATGATGATAAAAAGCTTTAAAGATGACATTCAAAATACCTCCACAAAATCAAAACCTATTTTATGTCGGGTATCTTACCCGGATCCACTGCCGCCCACAATTGCCACCTTCTTTCCGGAGGGGACTGAGAAGGAGAGATTGTTCAGGATCTTCTGTCCCTTCACGTACTCAAAACTGACATTCTCGAACACAATGGTGGACTTGTAAGGGGCAATCTGGAGACTCTGGGCATCTGGCTTGATCTGAAACAGCAACACTTATACATTTTAATATACAAGCTTGACTGTATGTTAAGTTTTATTTCCCTCCATTTTAACAGTACTTCAGTCACAGCTCTGCCATCATCTGCATAGGCCAAGAAGAGCTATAGCCAGTGCTAAGTATTTATATTTATGCTAGTAACTGACAATTGGGGCCAATAGATGCAACAAGGACTTCATAATCAATCCACACACATCAGGCTATGTGAGGGATAAAACATGTGACTTGTATTTTAATGTTAAACCAACTGAGCTAGCCAGCCCTGTTCTTTGTATTTAGTACATTTAACCCTTTACCATTTAGAAACGTATTTTCACGCATTTGTAGTGCCTTAGAAAGATACATTTAATTTAAGACCTTTCTTACTAAATTCAAGTTTTAAAGGCTTCATTTCCAACCCTAAGATACTGATGAGCAGCAAACAACAAAGTTACTCACAGGCTGTTCTGGCTTCATGCTGTTTGCAGGGCAAGGATTTAACATGTGACTTGTATTTTACTACCAACTTAGCAAGCGGGCTCTTTTTTTAAATAAAGTACATTCAAATATAAGTAATACATTATTACCTCTTTTATTTGTTTTTATGCAAAATGAAGTGTATTTTTGTGCAGATTGCATGATGCTATCTCAATACATGGAGCATCTCACTTGATCAAAAACAACAATAGACAATACATTGTAAATAATACTGAATTTTCTTTATTTTTTTAATGCTGTGTAAATGCTCGATTGATCATTGGCACTTTTGACAATAGGAGAATATAGCTTGATCTGATATACACAAGTTTTGGAAACACATTTCTAGTTCAATCTAATTTTCAAGTAAATGTTAGATGCAGCTTAAATGGTGGGCTGCTGGGAAAGCCATCTTGAAACAAGGGGCAACAGATTTGATCTTATCCAATGAAAATCAAAAGCAAATGAATATTAACATTTACTAGCACTAAAGATTTACTATGGAATACAAATCTTTTCATATAAACTGCTAATGGGTAAACTGGGCTTATAATGCATGTGCCTAAAGTGTAATACCAGATCAGCCTGTGCAGACAGCACAGACTAATCAGGGACTACACTATCAGCCTAGACTGGAATTTCATCTAAAAAAAAGCTTTTTTAAAACAAAAATTCCATAAAGTGGAAAGGGTTGTCCCTGGGATGACACTACACACATGCATTAAGCCCAGTTTTCCCAGAACAGTCCTCATATGATACGTACTGGAATATTTGTCTTGATCTTCAGAAGGTCAAACATGGTGGACATGTCGATCAAGCTCTGACGCACTTCCCGATACAGTGAGCCAATGAAATTGAGGGGAATGGAGAGCTGAAACAGCAGCCCGTTAACCATCACCAGATCCCCCACTGTCATTGTACCTGCAGGAGAGATGCACATCAACAACATTAATCCCCCACTGTCATTGTACCTGCAGGAGAGATGCACATCAACAACACAAATCCCTCACTGTCATCCTACCTGCAGGAGAGATGCACATCAACAACACAAATCCCCCACTGTCATCGTACCTGCAGGAGAGATGCACATCAACAACACAAATCCCCCAGTCATTGTACCTGCAGGAGAGATGCACATCAACAACACAAATCCCCCAGTCATCGTACCTGCAGGAGAGATGCACATCAACAACACTAATCCCCCACTGTCATGGAACCTGCAGAAGAGATGCACATCAACAACACTAATCCCCCACTGTCATGGTACCTGCAGGAGAGATGCACATCAACAACACTAATCCCCCACTGTCATGGTACCTGCAGAAGAGATGCACATCAACAACACAAATCCCCCAGTCATCGTACCTTCAGGAGAGATGCACATCAACAACACAAATCCCCCAGTCATCGTACCTGCAGGAGAGATGCACATCAACAACACTAATCCCCCACTGTCATGGTACCTGCAGAAGAGATGCACATCAACAACACTAGTTTCTGTTACCCAATCAAAGCCATATTTTGAGACAAATATTTTTTAATTCATCTTCATATGCACTGATTCTAATTCAAGAACAATTCAATAACGTAGTCTGTGTTTTGCCAAAAGGTCTTGTTTGCAAACACAATAAACCCAGTTTTATCAGAAAAAGGGTCATTTCCTGTCACATTACTAAGACTTAGTCAGATTTACCTGCCATGATGCCCTGACTAGCCAAGACCATGATGGCAGTGAGGCCTGCACTGAAGATGAAGTTCTGACCCCAGTTCAGCCAGGCGAGACTGGTCAAGGTTTTCACAGACTTCTGCTCATACACACCCAGTATTTTGTCGTACCTCTCTGCCTCATACTTCTCATTATTGAAGTACTGAAAAATCAAACACAAAAAACCCAAACTAGAATATGTAAAGAAATGATTATTTAAGTGGCCAGACCTGACAAACATTCAAATTAAACTGCTGAGGAATATTTGGTGCAACAGTGGATTGCAGAAAGAATTAAATGAACAATATACACAGAACATCATGATGATCAATTATTGTTCAAAGAATATGAGCCTTCTGCGAAAAATGGGGCTTAATTCATAATCATTTAGATGTCCCAGATAATAGTGAGCAATTTGCACAGGCTAATCAGGGGCATCACTTTCCACATTAACTGGTTTTTTGCTAACAAGAGACGCTCTTAAAACGAAAAATACAATAACAGCGGAAAGGGCACTAAATACATTTTATAAAAAAATACTCAAGCAATGAGACAAATATATATAGGATCTGGCACGAGTTGTCATATTATACCATATTTTATTAAACGAGTTCAGGAATTTTGTTAGTAAGCGAGCCATTGGCGAGCATACTAACAAATTTCCTGGACGCGTTTAATAAAATATGGTATGATATGACAACGAGTGTCAGATCTTTTTTATCACATGCTTTTAAATGAGCAAATTAAATAAATTTTTACGCAAACATAATGATTAAATCCCGAACGTTGTTTACATTTCGAGACGTCATTTGACATTGCAACGTCATTTCAGCAAAATAACATAAAGGATATTTGTTGGATTCGGTGGATTATCGATTTTAATTCACGAGTGATCATAGAAAATAATATTTTCACGAGTGGCGCAGCCACGAGTGAAAATATTTATTTTCTATGATCACGAGTGAATTAAAATCAATATTCCACCATATCCAACAAATTTTCTTTTTATCTTATGCTTTTTTTCACAGTTTATATACATTGTTAACGAGTTTAACTAAAGAATTTCGCTGGGATAATGACGTCATTTTGTCGAAAAAAATGACGTCATTTCACAGTTACCAGTGAAAATTATCGATAATTTTCACTGATAATTTTCACTGTTTGAAACAGTGAAATTATGAGTTTTAATTCACTGATATTTACATGGGAAACAGGGTATAGCATGTGATAAAGTAGTAATATTCTTTGATTTGATTTTTTTATCATGGCATATTCCCAATAACCTGTTGCATTAAACCAAGGATACCTACCTTGACTGTTTCATAGTTGATGAGGGAGTCTATAGCCTTGTTGCCTGCCTCTCCTTCAGCCTGGTTCATCTGCACTCGAATCTTTGTCCTATAGCCATGACAATTTAGTACTTAATCTTGGCTCTGACCCTTAATATTCAGGGGCCCAATTATTCCTTTTTTTTATTCTTTGAAGTTTATGAGCGAATTAATATTCAATATACTACATATATTTGTGGACTCTTCAGAATATTAATTATGATTAAAGAGCATTCAGATCAGTTTCTTTCTTTTCAAGAGTCAAGAAAAAACAAGTAATAATATTCTTTTTTATGATAAGAAGTGGACCAACAAATAAATAAAATACTGACATCAAAACATATCATCTTCTCTTCTTACACTTTTTGTAACAAATATGGAAGGTGTAAAAGGATATAACTAGAGAATTTGTAGTAATTAACTCATAATAATGAAGTCATGTCAGCATTTTTGAGTCAGGCATCACATACAATCCATTTCATTTACATTTTTAATTTGAAACAGAAATTTTTTGATACAACTTAACTGTAGTTGTTGTTTTTTTGGCTGGCATTTTAGGTCACAATTTGAGCAATATAGTCAATGTGGTTGAAGAGGAATTGAAAACAGATTCAGCTTCAGGACTTGAAAAACAAAAATAGAGCTGTGTTTGTGAAACACAATGCCCCCTACTGCGCCGCTTGAAGCCATATATTCGACCTTTGACCTTGAAGGATGACCTTGACCTTTCACCACTCTAAATGTTCAGCTCCAAGAGATACACATGCATGCCAAATATCAAGTTGCTATCTTTAATATTGCAAAAGTTATGACCATTAGGTTAAAGTTTTGGGACAGAATGACAGACAAGCCAAAAACAATATACCCCCCATTTATTCGATCCGGGGGCATAAAAAGGCCATAATTCCATATAATTACCATCTACACATTCAGGTTATTCAACTGTGAAAGTATCTGCGAGATCCACAAAGTAAATAAAAAGGATTGGAAAACACAAGCTTTTGGACATATGGACATATAGAGTCACATACGGAGGTACAGATGTACGTATTGGCGAACCGATGTACAAGTGCAAAGCTTAATGCCTCCAAATCTGTAAGGGCATATTAAGTGTATGTTCTTGCATACCAACAATTAATGGTGATGTTTGAGGCAGGTGGAAGTAGTCAGCTCCATTAACTTCTTAATTTTATGAAGACTGATCAACCAACATAGTTTCTCCAATATACCTTATCTAAACTTTGATTTCAAGGATATAAATAGGAATAACTAGAGCTTTGTCACAGACGTGACGTATACCCCCACATGCGGCATTGACACAGACTATTTTGCATGCTGTCTTCACACAAACAAGATGCGTTTGTGAAACACAATGTCCCCCTATATGACGTTTGACCTTGAAGGATGACCTTGACCTTGTGAAGGATGACCTTGACCTTTCACCACTCAAAATGTGCAGCTCCATGAGATACATGTGCATGCCAAATATCAAGTTGCTATCTTCAATATTGCAAAAGTATTCATAAAATAAGCGATTTGGGCCACATATATTTGACCTCTGACCTTGAAGGATGACCTTGACCTTTCACCACTCAAAATGTGCAGCTCCATGAGATGCACATGCATGCCAAATATCAAGTTGCTATCTTCAATATTGCAAAAGTATTTATAAAATAAGTGATTTGGGCCACATATATTTGACTTCTGACCTTGAAGGATGACCTTGACCTTGACCTTTCACCACTCAAAATGTGCAGCTCCATGAGATACACATGCATGCCAAATATCAAGTTGCTATCTTCAATATTGCAAAAGTATTCATAAAATGAGCGTTTTTTGCCACATATATTTGACCTCTGACCTTGAAGGATGACCTTGACCTTGACCTTTCACCACTCAAAATGTGCAGCTCCATGAGATACACATGCATGCCAAATATCAAGTTGCTATATTCAATATAGCAAAAGTTATTGCAAAATGTTAAAGTTGCAAACAGACCAACCAACAGACGAACAGACCAACCAACCAACCAACAGACAGGGCAAAAACAATATGTCCCCCACTACTATAGTGGGGGACATAAAAAGAGAAGCTAATTTATGGCGATTTTTAAGAATTATTATGCCATTATCATTTATGGCCATTTTTGACCTTTGAACTCAAAGTGTGACCTTGACCTTTAAGATATTGACATAATTCTTTTGTGCGACACACCATCCAATGATGGTGAACAAATGATTTTAAAATCTCACAATTAACAACATAGATATGGCCCGGACAAGGTCATTTATGGCTTTTTTTACCTTTGAACTCAAAGTGTGACCTTGACCTGTAGATATCAACGTAATTCTTTCGTGCAACACGCCGTCGAATGATGGTGAACAAATGTGCCAAATCGTTTCAGAAATCTCACAATGAATGACAAAGTTATGGCCCAGACAAGCTCATTTATGGCCATTTTTGACCTTTGAACTCAAAGTGTGACCTTGACCTTGGAGATATCAACCTAATTCTTTAGCGCGACACACCATCAAATGAAGGTGAACAATTGTGCCAAATGATTTTAAAATCTCACAATGAACGACATAGTTATTGCTCGGACAAGCTCATGTATGGCCATTTTTGACCTTTGAACTCAAAGTGTGACCTTGACCTTGGAGATATCGACGTAATTCTTTCGAGCGACACACCGTCCAATGATGGTGAACAATTGTGCCAAATGATTTTAAAATCTAACCATGAACAACTTAGTTTTTGCCTGGACAAGCTTTCGGGACAGACCGACAGTCAGACCGACAGACAGACCAACCAACAAAGTGACTCCTAAATAGCCCCCATTACCATTGGTAATGGGGGTAATGGGGATATAAAAAGTACCATTACTTTATAACAGGAAAACAACATTTTATAATACAATTGAGCCATGTTCTGACTTTCATGGAATTTTACATTTACAGGACTGGTTGTCTCTTCCAAATGAAAATCCAGTGTAGAGATAAAGTGTCGTCTATGATTAGCCTGTGCAGGCAGCACAGGCTTATCTGGGATGACATTTTACTCACATTCATTTAGCCTTTTTTCCCACAGTGCAACTCATACTTGATCATTGTTGAGTAGCTACCCACCTCCATTGGGTGACAACCAAGGTGAAGATGGTGTAGGTTGTGATGCAGCCCATTGTGACCTCTGCAAACTCCGCGCCACACTTGTACCACTGAAACATTGCAAGCATCATTGTATATGAGTAATGCTTAACTGGGCTTAATGCATGAGCGTAAAGTGTCATCCCAGAAAAGACCGTGCAGTTTGCACAGACTTATCATAACCACATGTTTCACTTAAACTGGATTTTTGCTTAGAAAATACTTTCTTTAAACATAAAATACCATAAAAACATAAAGTGTTATCCCAAATAAGCCTGTGTGGACTGCAAGATATGTGTTAAACTGTTAATAAAGAACTGATGCCCGTGTTTCCACTTTTGTCTAAAAAGTCCCATTATGTCAAATACAAGCTAATGATGGCCAAATTTGACTTTTGACCTCTTAACTTGATCTTTGAGGTACTTGGACAGGTGATACACCCCACATAAGCTAGTCTCAGCATGTTAGTTATTTGTGGTTAATTGTTTTAAAATTGAATTGATGAATTAAAAGTTCATTCAGGTAGACACACACATCAAAGTCAGGTAAGAATCTGAAAGCGTTTCGGGGAAAAAAAAAACCAATTAAAAAGAAAGTTGTACAGTCAAAGGCCCATAACTTTGTAAATACTCTAAGTTTTCTGGCACTAATTTTCGGACACCCTCTTTTTAAGGGGTTTAGAAGAACTGTTTGTTTGGCAAAATTTTTTGTATTGTCTGACTGTGACCTTTGAGATAGGAAGAAAGGTTACGCATGCAATTCATTGTCTCACCATAATGGTCTATTTTGGTAAGTTAGTGGAAAATTGCAAGATAAACAAGACTATTGTCAAGCAATATGGTCCCCTACCGGTGAAACTCCACCATTGTCAGATTTTTTTCATATTTATTTTTTATTTGTTGCCATAGCAACCATAATTTTTGATGTAGGAACAAAATGAAATGACGTGCATAATCTCCATATTGCCATCTATCCATGTTTTAAGTGTCATGAAAAAATATTAAGAACTTTTAAAGTTATCACAGGATCCAGAAAAGTGTGACAGACTTACTGACTGACTGACTGACTGACATACTGACGGACACACATAGCGCAAACCATAAGTCCCCTCGGGTTTCACCGGTAGGGGACAATTACAAAGATACCATACCCTATTATGTGGTCAAATTTAACAGTACAACCATTAAAGGGATCTTTTCACGCTTTGGTAAATTGACAAAATTGAAAAAAGTTGTTTCAGATTCGCAAATTTTCTTTTTAGTTATGATATTTGTGAGGAAACAGTAATACTGAACATTTACCATGGTCTAATATAGCCATTATATGCATCTTTTGACGATTTTAAAACCTAAAAATTATAAAGCGTTGCAACGCGAAACGATTGAATAATTTGGAGAGTTCTGTTTTTGTCGTTAAATTTTGTGAAACTACGAAGATTGCTTATATAAGGTATAAAATACGTTGAGGAAGTGTACTCGGCGGAATAGCTCAGTAGGCTAAAGCGTTTTTACTTCAGGACTCTGGCAGGACTCCAGGGGTCACTGGTTCGAAACCTGGTCCGGGCAATGTTCTTTTCCTTTTTTTATTTTTATTCTTGATTTTTTACTGGAGCTTTTACGATCCAATGTTTACATTTATCGATATAAAGCATTTAATGAATAAGTTAAAAAATGCCAAAATCTGTGAAAAGGCACCTTTAAGTGTGACATTTATCTTTTAGTTAGTGAAAACAGTTTGTAAACACGACAAGTCATCTTCTGATAGTGCACATATATGGTAAGTTATTTTGATATTACACGCTAAATGACAATGTAAAAGACTGGAGAAGCATGAACGAAGACAGGAACATACACTTGACCATTGTGGATGAAATATTGTGAATTTCGCTTGACAAAAAATGTTAATGTTTTATTATTAAGATAAAATTATTTTTCAATTTACATTATAATTTATTATATTTTTGCGAGATGTCACATGTTGAGAATACCCACAATTTATGTTTTCTGAAAGATACTTGTAATTATTATATCAAACTTTCAATCTTTAAATAATTTAAGTGATATTACAATCATTATACACACAGTAGAAGTGATAATATTTGGGCCATGCTCTGTGAAAAGGGGGTTTAATGCATGTGCATAAAGTGTCATCCCAGATTAGCCTGTGCAGTCCACACAGGCTAATCAGGGACAACACTTTCCGCTTAAACTGGATTTTTGCTATGAAGAGACTTTTTTAAACGAAAAATATCATAAAAGCGGAAAGTGTTGTCCCTGATAAGTCTGTGCGGAGTGCACAGGCTAATCTGGGAAAACTCTTTAGGCACATGCATTAAACACCCGTTTCCCAGAGCATGGCCCATTTATAGTTGAGAGTTTCACTTACCAGGAGGCCTGTTACCATGAGCACCTCTAGAATGGTTGGTACCACACTGAACACAACTGACCTCAACACATAATCTATTCCCCTGAAATGAAGCAGTCGAAGACATGAACACAAATGTAATGTGTCTTGTTCTGTGAAAATTTGGCAAAATGCATTTGCGTAAAGTGACATCCCAGATTAGCCTGTGCAGTCTGCACAGGCTAATCAGGGACAACACTTTCCGCTTTAATTGTATTTTTCATTTAAAGAAAGTCACTTTTTATCGAAAATCTAGTTTAAGCCAAAAGTTTTGTCCCTGATAAGCCTGTGCGAACTGCACAGGCTTCTCTGGGACGACACTTAACGCACATGCATTATGCCCAGTTTTATCAGAACAAGACACATTTGTTTAATCATGAGCCTTTCTATGGGAAAGCTTAGCTTATAATGCATGTGTGTTAAGTGTCGTTCCAGATTTGCCTGTGCAGTCAGCACAGGCTAATCATGCAAGGATGACATTTCTGCTTTTATGGTTTTTCCTGTAAATGTATAATATTCTAAACAAAATCCAGTCTAGGGAGAAAGTGCAGTCCCTGATTATCCTGTGTGGACTATATGCATAAAACCCTGTTTTCTTAGAAAGAGGGTCATATTCATTTTACGTTGTCTGCATCAAATGTGTCAGACTTTATGAGACCTGTTGAATTGTGTCTTTTTGGAAGACCTTGCCATCCCTTCTGAGGAAAGGTTAAAATCTGGGTACTCCTGACTGCTTGGGGGACACCTTATCCACTAAATCAATATGCATTGCCAACAGTCACACATAACCAAAACAAAGTAAATTTAATAAGTATATGCCATGGACTGCAAGATGTAAACTTTTCCCAATACATGAATTGAACATACTTGATTTTAGGTGAATATCATGCACACAACAGTTACTGCACTCCAAATATATTCCTGAACATATAGGAACAAAGACACACCATAATACAGCCATTTGCAGCATTTTTTTAAATTTAATCATTAGAAACCTTAGTCTTTTACAAACTATATTTAGAGGATTTTGGACATGTGACAATAAAATCAAATATTTTAATGTGTATTTTGTAAATGTTTTGTACAGTCCCCTTTAGTTTAAAAATAAAATATTTACTGCACTTTTGCCAATAATAATTTAAAATCAATTATTTTCTTGCATTATTATAACTTAAATATTTATAAATATTTTTCTTATTTGAATATTAAAATATATACATTATCTGATCACCCAATACAATAAAAAAAATACTTAAAAAAACACTTTCAAAATGGTGTTTAGTTGAATAGTTGTTTTTTTTTGTTGATTTTAACATTATTTAACACAAACTTCCTTATCTAAACATAAAAATGACTATACATCTTAATTATGTATGTGTATTGAAACAATGGAGATAACCAAATTAATTTAAAATGTGTGAACGACAAGGCATCTCAATATTCTAACCAACTTATTACAACAAGATACTCAGTCATTATCACATACTTCTATGTTGATTAAGATAATTAGGAATATTAATTGTGAGAATAATAAGGGTTACTCTGTTTGACAGATATCAAAGAAGGTATATATTGAACAAATATGACTACAAAGACATACTCTTTCAGTACATGTAAATATATACAGGTATGAACAAAATGTGTTCTATCATAAAAGTATACAATTATTGAGAGAATATTAACACTGTCCACAACTCATTTAAAATAAACAATTAATTACATTTATTAATAACAACACTTTGCTAATCAAAAAAGCTCACTTGGATCTCAATTGTTAAAGTATTTTTTTATTAATAACAACAATTTGCTAATCAAAAAAGCTCACTTGGATCTCAATTGTTAAAGTATTTTAGTTTCATTAAAAAAACTTCAGATATCAAAATAAATAAATTTCAATGATGAAATTTATGTTGCAAAAGTATTTGTATAATATTATAAACATTTTCTTTATAATAAAGGCATACCACTGACATGCCCATACATGGATGAAAACAAATATCAAATATACAGGAATGAAACGCCAAAACATGTTTAGCCTTAGTCTTGAATTCTTTATTTTTTCCTTACATGCAATGTGACTTAATAAAAGTATGTCCCGGTAGGACACAACCATTTCACTTGTATAGCTGAGAAAACAATTATATTTTGATGAATCAACAAATGCTTGATGTGTTTAGATACAAATATGTGCAGATGAGGGACACTATAGGCACATGCCTGTGCTGGGAAACATGGCCATCGTATAGCAAGACAGAAGGAATATAAAGGAAAATACAGGTACACAAACTTATGGTTTATGTTACCTGATACAAGTGTGTGCTGATGTGAGACTATTAGCACATGCCAGTGCTGGGAAACATGGCCATTTCAAATCAAGACAAGATGAATATAAAAGAAGAAACTGGTACATTTACTTATGGTTTATGTTTTCTGGTACAAGTGTGTGCTGATGTGAGACACTATAAGCACATGTCTGTGCTGGGAAACATGGTCATTTCAAATCAAGACAAGATGAATATAAAAGAAGATACTGGTACATTAACTTATGGTTTATGTGACCTGGTACAAGTGTGTGCTGAAGTGAGACTATTAGCACATGCCTGTGCTGGGAAACATGGCCATTTTGCAGCAAGACAGACTGAATATAAAGGAAGATACTGGTACATTAACTGATGGTTTATGTGACCTGCCTGGTACAAGTGTGTGCTGATGTGAGATTATTAGCACATGCCTGTGCTTAGAAACATTGCCTTTTTTGCAGCAAGACAGACTGAATATAAAGGAAGATACTGTTACATTTACTTATGGTTTATGTGACCTGGTACAAGTGTGTGCTGATGTGAGACTATAAGCACATGCCTGTGCTGGGAAACATGGCCATTTCACATCAAGACAGAATGAGTATAAAAGAAGATACTGGAATATTTACACATGGTTTATGTGACCTGGTAAAAGTGTGTGCTGATGTGAGACTATTAGCACAAGCCTTTGCAGGGAAACATGGCCATTTCACACCAAGCCAAAATTAATATAAAGGGATATACTGGTATATTTAATTATGGTTTATGTTACCTGGTACAAGTGTGTGCTGATGTGAGACACTATAAGCACATGACTGTGCTAGGAACATGGCCATTTAACATCATGACAGAATGACTATAAAAGAAGATACTGGCATATTTGGTTTATGTGACCTGGTACAAGTGTGTGCTGATGTGAGACACTATAAGCACATGTCTGTGCTGGGAAACATGGTCATTTCAAATCAAGACAAGATGAATATAAAAGAAGATACTGGAACATTAACTTATGGTTTATGTGACCTGGTACAAGTGTGTGCTGAAGTGAGACTATTAGCACATGCCTGTGCTGGGAAACATGGCCATTTTGCAGCAAGACAGACTGAATATAAAGGAAGATACTGGTACATTAACTGATGGTTTATGTGACCTGCCTGGTACAAGTGTGTGCTGATGTGAGATTATTAGCACATGCCTGTGCTTAGAAACATTGCCTTTTTTGCAGCAAGACAGACTGAATATAAAGGAAGATACTGTTACATTTACTTATGGTTTATGTGACCTGGTACAAGTGTGTGCTGATGTGAGACTATAAGCACATGCCTGTGCTGGGAAACATGGCCATTTCACATCAAGACAGAATGAGTATAAAAGAAGATACTGGAATATTTACACATGGTTTATGTGACCTGGTAAAAGTGTGTGCTGATGTGAGACTATTAGCACATGCCTTTGCAGGGAAACATGGCCATTTCACACCAAGCCAAAATTAATATAAAGGGATATACTGGTATATTTAATTATGGTTTATGTTACCTGGTACAAGTGTGTGCTGATGTGAGACACTATAAGCACATGACTGTGCTAGGAACATGGCCATTTAACATCATGACAGAATGACTATAAAAGAAGATACTGGCATATTTGGTTTATGTGACCTGGTACAAGTGTGTGCTGATGTGAGACTATTAGCACATGCCTGTGCTGGGAAACATGGCCATTTCACATCAAGACAAGATGAATATAAAGGAAGAAACTGGTACATTAACTTATGGTTTATGTGACCTGGTACAAGTGTGTGCTGATGTGAGACTATTAGCACATGCCTGTGCTGGAAAACATGGCCATATCACACCAAGACAGAATGAATATAAAGGAAGATACCGGTATATTTACTTATGGTTAATATGACCTGGTACAAGTGAGAGCAGTTGTAAGACACTATAAGCACATGCCTGTGCTGGGAAACATGGCCATTTCACATCAAGACAGAATGAGTACAACAGAAGATACTGGAATATTTACTTATGGTTTATGTGACCTGGTACAGGTGTGTGCTGATGTGAGACTATTAGCACATGCCTGTGCTGGGAAACATGGCCATTTCACATCAAGACAGAATGAGCACAACAGAAGATACTGATATATTTACTTATGGTTTATGTGACCTGGTACAAGTGTGTGCTAATGTGAGACACTATTAGCACATGCCTGTGCTGGTAAACATGGCCATTTCAAATCAAGACTGAATGTATATATATGTATGTTACCTGGTACAAGTGTGTACTGATGTGAGACTCTATTAGCACATGCCTGTGCTGGGAAACATGGCAACTTCACATCATGACCATGCATATAAAGGAAGATACTGGTACATTAACTTAGGGTTTATGTGACCTGGTACAAGTGTGTGCTGATGTGAGACTATTAGCACATGCCTGTGCTGGGTAACATGGCCATTTCACACAAAGACAGTATGAGTATAAAAAAAGATACTGGTATATTTACTTATGGTTTATGTTACCTGGTACAAGTGTGTGCTAATGTGAGACTATTAGCACATGCCTGTGCTGGGAAACATGGCCATTTTGCAGCAAGACAGACTGAATATAAAGGAAGATACTGTTACATTAACTTATGGTTTATGTGACCTTGTACAAGTGTGTGCTGATGTGAGACTATTAGCACATGTCTGTGCTGGGAAGCATGGCCATTTCACATCAAGACAATATGCATAAAAAGGAATATACTGGTACATTAACTTATGGTTTATTTTGCCTGGTACAAGTGTGTGCTGATGTGAGACTAATAGCACATGCCTGTGCTGGGAAACATGGCAATATCACAACAAGACAGAATGAATATAAAGGAATACATTGGTATATTTACTTATGGTATATGTTACCTGATACAAGTGTGTGCTGATGTGAGACTCTATTAGCACATGTCTGTGCTGGGTAACATGGCCATTTCACATCAAGACAGAATGAGTATAAAAGAAGATACTGCTATATTTACGTATGGTTTATGTGACCTGGTACAAGTGTGTGCTGACGTGAGACTATTAGCACATGCCTGTGCTGGGAAACATGGCCATTCCATATCAAGACATAATGAGTATAAAAGAAGATACAGGTGAATTTACTTATGGTTTATGTGATTGGTACAAGTTGTGCTGATGTGAGATTATTAGCACATGTCTGTGCTGGGAAACATGGCCATTTCACATCAAGACAGAATGAGTATAAAAGAAGATACTGGTATATTTACTTATGGTTTATGTGACCTGGTACAAGTTGTGCTTATGTGAGACTATTAGCACATGCCTGTGCTGGGAAACATGGCCATTTCACATCAAGACAGAATGAGTATTAAAGAAGATACTGGTATATTAACTTACGGTTTTTGTGACCTAGTACAAGTGTGTACTGATGTTAGACTATTAGCACATGCCTGTGCTGGGAAACATGGCCATTTCACATCAAGACAGAATGAGTACAAAAGAAGATACTGGTATATTTACTTATGGTTTATTTGACCTGGTACAAGTGTGTGCAGTTGTAAGACACTATAAGCACATGCCTGTGCTGGGAAACATGGCCATTTCACATCAAGACAGAATGAGTAAAAAAGAAGATACTGGTATATTTACTTATGGTTTATGTGACCTGGTGCAAGTGTGTGCTGATGTGAGACACTATAAGCACATGTCTGTGCTGGGAAACATGGCCATTTCACACCAAGACAGAATGAGTATAAAAGAAGATACTGGTATATTTACTTATGGGTTATGTGACCTGGTACAAGTGTGTGTTGATGTGAGACTATTAGCACATGCCTGTGCTGAGAAACATGGCCATTTTACATCAAGACAGAATGAGCAAAAAAGAAGATACTGGTATATTTACTAATCGTTTATGTTGCCTGGTACAAGTGTGTGCTAATGTGAGACTCTATTAGCACATGCCTGTGCTGGGAAACATGGCCATTTTGCAGCAAGACAGACTGAATATAAAGGAAGATACTGTTACATTAACTTATGGCTCATATTACCTGGTACAAGTGTGTGCTGATGTGAGATTATTAGCTAATGCCTGTGCTGGGAAACATGGCCAGTTCACATCAAGACAAGATGCATATAAAGGAATATACTGGTACATTTACTGATGGTTTATTTTGCCTAGTACAAGTGTGTGATGATGTGAGACTATTAGCACATGCCTTTGCTGGGAAACATTGCAATTTCACACCCAGACATGATGAATATTAAGGAATACATCGGTATATTTACTTATGGTTTATGTTACCTGGTACAAGTGTGTGCTGATGTGAGACTATAAGCACATGCCTGTGCTGGGTAACATGGCCATTTCACATCAAGACAAGATGAGTATAAAAGAAGATGCTGGTATATTTTGTTATGGTTTATGTTACCTGGTACAAGTGTGTGCTGATGTGAGACTCTATTACCACATGCCTGTGGTATACATTGGTATATTTACTTATGGTATATGTTACCTGATACAAGTGTGTGCTGATGTGAGACTCTATAAGCACATGTCTGTGCTGGGTAACATGGCCATTTCACATCAAGACAGAATGAGTATAAAAGAAGATACTGCTATATTTACATATGGTTTATGTGACCTGGTACAAGTGTGTGCTGACGTGAGACTATTAGCACATGCCTGTGCTGGAAAACATGGCCATTCCATATCAAGACATAATGAGTATAAAAGAAGATACAGGTGAATTTACTTATGGTTTATGTGATTGGTACAAGTTGTGCTGATGTGAGACTATTAGCACATGGCCATTTCACATCAAGACAATATGCATATAATTGAATATACTGGTATATTTACTGATGGTTTATGTTACCTGGTACAAGTGTGTGCTGATGTGAGACTATTAGCACATGCCTGTGCTGGGAAACATGGCCATTTCACACCAAGACAGAATGAATATAAAAGAAGGTACTGGTATATTTACTTATGGTTTATGTGACCTGGTACAGGTGTGTGCTGATGTGAGACTATTAGCACATGCCTGTGCTGGGAAACATGGCCATTTAACATCAAGACAGAATGTATATAAATGTATGTTACCTGGTACAAGTGTGTACTGATGTGAGACTCTATTAGCACATGCCTGTGCAGGGAAACATGGCAATTTCACATCATGACCATGCATATAAAGGAAGATACTGGTACATTAACTTAGGGTTTATGTGACCTGGTACAAGTGTGTGCTGATGTGAGACTATTAGCACATGCCTGTGCTGGGAAACATGGCCATTTCACATCAAGAAAGGATGAATATAAAGGAAGATACTGGTATATTTGCTTATGGTTTATGTGACCTGGTACAAGTGTGTGCTAATGTAAGACACTATTAGCACATGTCTGTGCTGGGAAACATGACCATTTCACACCAAGACAGAATGAGTATTAAAGAAGATACTGGAATATTTACTTATGGGTTATGTGACCTGGTACAAGTGAGTGCTGAAGTGAGACTATTAGCACATGCCTGTGCTGGGTAACATGGCCATTTCACACAAAGACAGAAAGAGTATAAAAAAGATACTGGTATATTTACTTATGGTTTATGTTACCTGGTACAAGTGTGTGCTAATGTGAGACTATTAGCACATGCCTGTGCTGGGAAACATGGCCATTGTGCAGCAAGACAGACTGAATATAAAGGAAGATACTGTTACATTAACTTATGGTTTATGTGACTTTGTACAAGTGTGTGCTGATGTGAGACTATTAGCACATGTCTGTGCTGGGAAGCATGGCCATTTCACATCAAGACAAGATGCATATAAAGGAATATACTGGTATATTAACTTATGGTTTATTTTGCCTGGTACAAGTGTGTGCTGATGTGAGACTATTAGCACATGCCTGTGCTGTGAAACATGGCAATATCACAACAAGACAGAATGAATATAAAGGAATACATTGGTATATTTACGTATGGTATATGTTACCTGATACAATTGTGTGCTGATGTGAGACTCTATTAGGGTAACTCTGTGTGTGCTGATGTGAGACTATTAGCACATGTCTGTGCTGGGTAACATGGCCATTTCACATCAAGACAGAATGAGTATAAAAGAAGATACTGCTATATTTACGTATGGTTTATGTGACCTGGTACAAGTGTGTGCTGACGTGAGACTATTAGCACATGCCTGTGCTGGGAAACATGGCCATTCCATATCAAGACATAATGAGTATAAAAGAAGATACAGGTGAATTTACTGATGGTTTATGTGATTGGTACAAGTTGTGCTGATGTGAGACTATTAGCACATGCCTGTGCTGGGAAACATGGCCATTTCACATCAAGACAGAATGAGTATAAAAGAAGATACTGGTATATTAACTTACGGTTTTTGTGACCTAGTACAAGTGTGTACTGATGTTAGACTATTAGCACATGCCTGTGCTGGGAAACATGGCCATTTCACATCAAGACAGAATGAGTACAAAAGAAGATACTGGTGTATTCACTTATGGTTTCTGTGACCCGGTACAAGTGTGTGCAGTTGTAAGACACTATATGCACATGCCTGTGCTGGGAAGACATCAAGACAGAATGAGCAAAAAAGAAGATATTGGTATATTTACTTATCGTTTATGTTACCTGACACAAGTGTGTGCTAATGTGAGACTCTATTAGCACATGCCTGTGCTGGGAAACATGGCCATTTTGCAGCAAGACAGACTGAATATAAAGGAAGATACTGTTACATTAACTTATGGCTCATGTTACCTGGTACAAGTGTGTGCTGATGTGAGATTATAAGCACATGCCTGTGCTGGGAAACATGGCCATTTCACATCAAGACAAGATGCATATAAAGGAATATACTGGTACATTTACTTATGGTTTATTTTGCCTGGTACAAGTGTGTGATGATGTGAGACTATTAGCACATGCCATTGCTGGGAAACATTGCAATTTCACACCCAGAGAGAATGAATATTAAGGAATACATCAGTATATTTACTTATGGTTTATGTTACCTGGTACAAGTGTGTGCTGATGTGAGACTATAAGCACATGCCTGTGCTGGGTAACATGGCCATTTCACATCAAGACAGAATGAGTATAAAAGAAGATACTGCTATATTTACGTATGGTTTATGTGACCTGGTACAAGTGTGTGCTGACGTGAGACTATTAGCACATGCCTGTGCTGGGAAACATGGCCATTCCATATCAAGACATAATGAGTATAAAAGAAGATACAGGTGAATTTACTTATGGTTTATGTGATTGGTACAAGTTGTGCTGATGTGAGACTATTAGCACATGGCCATTTCACATCAAGACAATATGCATATAATTGAATATACTGGTATATTTACTGATGGTTTATGTTACCTGGTACAAGTGTGTGCTGATGTGAGACTATTAGCACATGCCTGTGCTGGGAAACATGGCCATTTCACACCAAGACAGAATGAATATAAAAGAAGGTACTGGTATATTTACTTATGGTTTATGTGACCTGGTACAGGTGTGTGCTGATGTGAGACTATTAGCACATGCCTGTGCTGGGAAACATGGCCATTTCACATCAAGACAGAATGAGTACAACAGAAGATACTGATATATTTACTTATGGTTTATGTGACCTGGTACAAGTGTGTGCTGATGTGAGACACTATTAGCACATGCCTGTGCTGGGAAACATGGCCATTTCACATCAAGACAGAATGTATATATATGTATGTTACCTGGTACAAGTGTGTACTGATGTGAGACTCTATTAGCACATGCCTGTGCAGGGAAACATGGTAATTTCACATCATGACCATGCATATAAAGGAAGATACTGGTACATTAACTTAGGGTTTATGTGACCTGGTACAAGTGTGTGCTGATGTGAGACTATTAGCACATGCCTGTGCTGGGAAACATGGCCATTTCACATCAAGAAAGGATGAATATAAAGGAAGATACTGGTATATTTGCTTATGGTTTATGTGACCTGGTACAAGTGTGTGCTAATGTAAGACACTATTAGCACATGTCTGTGCTGGGAAACATGACCATTTCACACCAAGACAGAATGAGTATTAAAGAAGATACTGGAATATTTAATTATGGGTTATGTGACCTGGTACAAGTGAGTGCTGAAGTGAGACTATTAGCACATGCCTGTGCTGGGTAACATGGCCATTTCACACAAAGACAGAAAGAGTATAAAAAAAAATACTGGTATATTTACTTATGGTTTATGTTTCCTGGTACAAGTGTGTGCTAATGTGAGACTATTAGCACATGCCTGTGCTGGGAAACATGGCCATTTTGCAGCAAGACAGACTGAATATAAAGGAAGATACTGTTACATTAACTTATGGTTTATGTGACTTTGTACAAGTGTGTGCTGATGTGAGACTATTAGCACATGTCTGTGCTGGGAAGCATGGCCATTTCACATCAAGACAAGATGCATACAACGGAATATACTGGTACATTAACTTATGGTTTATTTTGCCTGGTACAAGTGTGTGCTGATGTGAGACTATTAGCACATCCCTGTGCTGGGAAACATGGCAATATCACAACAAGACAGAATGAATATAAAGGAATACATTGGTATATTTACGTATGGTATATGTTACCTGATACAATTGTGTGCTGATATGAGACTCTATTAGCACATGTCTGTGCTGGGTAACATGGCCATTTTACATCAAGACAGAATGAGTATAAAAGAAGATACTGCTATATTTACGTATGGTTTATGTGACCTGGTACAAGTGTGTGCTGACGTGAGACTATTAGCACATGCCTGTGCTGGGAAACATGGCCATTCCATATCAAGACATAATGAGTATAAAAGAAGATACAGGTGAATTTACTTATGGTTTATGTGATTGGTACAAGTTGTGCTGATGTGAGACTATTAGCAGATGCCTGTGCTGGGAAACATGGCCATTTCACATCAAGACAGAATGAGTATAAAAGAAGATACTGGTATATTAACTTACAGTTTTTGTGACCTAGTACAAGTGTGTACTGATGTTAGACTATTAGCACATGCCTGTGCAGGGAAACATGGCCATTTCACATCAAGACAGAATGAGTACAAAAGAAGATACTGGTGTATTCACTTATGGTTTATGTGACCTGGTACAAGTGTGTGCAGTTGTAAGACACTATAAGCACATGCCTGTGCTGGGAAGACATCAAGACAGAATGAGCAAAAAAGAAGATATTGGTATATTTACTTATTGTTTATGTTACCTGGTACAAGTGTGTGCTAATGTGAGACTCTATTAGCACATGCCTGTGCTGGGAAACATGGCCATTTTGCAGCAAGACAGACTGAATATAAAGGAAGATACTGTTACATTAACTTATGGCTCATGTTACCTGGTACAAGTGTGTGCTGATGTAAGATTATAAGCACATGCCTGTGCTGGGAAACATGGCCATTTCACATCAAGACAAGATGCATATAAAGGAATATACTGGTACATTTACTTATGGTTTATTTTGCCTGGTACAAGTGTGTGATGATGTGAGACTATTAGCACATGCCTTTGCTGGGAAACATTTCAATTTCACACCCAGACAGAATGAATATTAAGGAATACATCGGTATATTTACTTATGGTTTATGTTACCTGGTACAAGTGTGTGCTGATGTGAGACTATAAGCACATGCCTGTGCTGGGTAACATGGCCATTTCACATCAAGACAAGATGAGTATAAAAGAAGATGCTGGTATATTTTGTTATGGTTTATGTTACCTGGTACAAGTGTGTGCTGATGTGAGACTCTATTACCACATGCCTGTGATGGGAAACATGGCCATTTCACATCAAGACAATACGCATATAATTGAATATACTGGTATATTAACTGATCGTTTATGTTACCTGGTACAAGTGTGTGCTGATGTGAGACTATTAGCACATGCCTGTGCTGGGAAACATGGCCATTTCACACCAAGACAGAATGAATATAAAAGAAGGTACTGGTATATTTACTTATGGTTATTGTGACATGGTACAAGTGTGTGCTGATGTGAGACTATTAGCACATGCCTGTGCTGGGAAACGTGACCATTTCACACCCAAGACAGAATGAATATAAAGGAAGACACTGTAACATTAACTTAGGGTTAATGTTACCTGGTACAAGTGTGTGCTGATGTGAGACACTATAAGCACATGACTGTGCTAGGAACATGGCCATTTAACATCACGACAGAATGAGTATAAAAGAAGGTACTGGTATATTTACGTATGGTTTATGTGACTTGGTACAAGTGTGTGCTGATGTGAGACTATTTGCACATGCCTGTGCTGGGAAACATGGCCATTTTGCAGCAAGACAGACTGAATATAAAGGAAGATAATGTTACATTTACTTATGGTTAATGCAACCTGGTACAAGTTTGTGCTGATGTGAGACTATTAGCACATGCCTGTGCTGGGAAACATGGCCATTTCACATCAAGACAGAATGAGTATAAAAGAAGATACTGGTATATTTACTTATGGTTTATGTGACCTGGTACAAGTGTGTACTGATGTGAGACTGTTAGCACATGCCTGTGGTGGGAAACATGGCAATTCCACACCAAGACAAAATGAATATAAAGGAAGATACTGGCATATTTACTTATGGTTTATGTGACCTGGTAAAAGTGTGTGCTGATGTGAGGCACTATTAGCACATGTCTGTGCTGGGAAACATGGCCATTTCACATCAAGACAGAATGAATATAAAAGAAGATACTGATATATTTACTTATGGTTTATGTTTCCTGGTACAAGTGTGTACTGATGTGAGATTATTAGAACATGTCTGTGCTGGGAGACAAGGCCATTTTGCAGCAAGACAGAATGAGTATAAAAGAAGATAATGGTACATTAACTGATAGTTTATGTTACCTGGTACAAGTGTGTGCTAATGTGAGAATCTATTAGCACATGCCTGTGCTGAGAAACATGGCCATTTTACAACAAAACCGACTGAATACAAACACGAGCTGTCAGAGGACAGCGCGCTCGACTATTCGAGTGCTTGACAGTATAACGTAAGCCATCATGGGGAAATTGTTCATATTCAATAATTTATTAGACGATCTTTCAAAAATAAAAAAAAGCAAAAAAAAGTTATTTATTTTATTTATTTTTTTTGGGGGAGGGTAGGGGGGGTTGAGAGGGGGTATAATGTGGGGTGTGGTCCTTTATTAGACGATCCTTAAAAAAAAGGAAAAAAAATTAGGGGGGGTTGGGGGTGAGAGGGGGGGGGTATAATGTGGGGTGTGGTCATTTATAAGATGATTTTTCAAAAATAAAAAAAGGAAAAAAAAATTTGGGGGGGGGTAGGTGGGGGGGGGAGTAGGGATTCTGGGTTGGGGCGTGGAGTTTTGTTTGGGTAAAATACATTGTGGTATTCAGGTAAGTGTTGTGTTGTAAAAATATTAATAAAATCTGATCATAAATAAAGAAGTTATGGCAATTTAAGCAAAATGTTCAATTATCTAAGTATAAAAGGGGCCATAATTCTGTCTAAATGCTTGATACAGTTGTCTGCTCTTGTTAATAGGTTGGAGTCATGTTGGTTAACAAGTATGCAAAATATGAAAGCAATATGTCAAGGGGCACTGGAAATATTTGGGGTAGTACGCAAACTTTAACGTAGATCTAAGTATAAAAGGGGCAATAATTCTGTCAAAATACTTGATACAGTTGTCTGCTCTTGTTTATAGGTTGGAGTCATGATGGTTAACAAGTATGCAAAATATGAAAGCAATATGTCAAGGGACATTGAAAATAGTTGGTGTAGTACGCAAACTTTAACATTTGCTGCATATTCTAAGTGGAAAAGGGGCCATAATTTTGACAAAATGCTTGATAGAGTTGTCTGCTCTAGTTTATAGGTTGGGGTCATGTTGGTAAACAAGTTTGCAAAATATGAAAGCAATATGTCAAGGGACAAAGAAAATATTTGGGGTAGTACGAAAACTTTAACATTTGCACGCTAACGCTAACGCAGACGCTAACGCCGACGCCGGGGTGAGTAGTATAGCTCCACTATATATATTTTATATATAATAGTCAAGCTAAAAAAGATACTGTTACAGTTACTTATGGCTTATGTGACCTTGTACAAGTGTGTGCTGATGTGAGACTATAATCACATGCCTGTGCTGGGAAACATGGCCATTTCACACCAAACCAGACTGAATATAAAGAAAGATACTGTTACATTTACTTATGGTTTGTGTGGTACAAGTGTGTGATGATGTGAGACTCTATTAGCACATGTCTGTGCTGGGAAACATGACCATTTCACACCAAGACGGAATGAATATAAAAAAAGATACTGGTATATTTACTTATGGTTAATGTGACCTGCTACAAGTGTGTGCTGATGTGAGACTATAAGCACATGCCTGTGCTGGGAAGCATGGCCATTTCACTCCAAGACAGAAAGAATATAAAGGAAGACACTGTAACATTAACTTATGGTTTATGTTACCTGGTACAAGTTTTTGCTGATGTGAGAATATTAGCACATGCCTGTGCTGGGAAACATGGCCATTTCACATCAAGACAGAATGCATATAAAGGAAGATACTGTTACATTTACTTTTGGTTTATGTGACCTAGTACAAGTGTGTGCTGATGTAAGACACTATAAGCACATGCCTGTGCTGGGAAACATGGCCATTTCACATCAAGACGGAATGAATATAAAAGAAGATACTGGTATATTTACTTATGGTTATTGTGACCTGGTACAAGTGTGTGCTGATGTGAGACTCTATTAGCACATGCCTGTGCTGGGAAACATGGCCATTTCACACCAAGACATAACTAGAGCTTTGTCACAGATGTGACGAATACCCCCACATGCCGCATTGACACAGAATATTTTTTTATGTTGTCTTCACAAAAAACAGCCTACAACATGCTCAATGTTAAAAACGCACTAAGTGACCCAATGACCTAGTTTTTGACCCGGCATGGCCCATGTTCAAACTTGAACTACACGTCATCTAGAAACAACTTCTGACCAAGTATGGTGAAGATCGGATGAAAACTACTTGAATTAGAGAGCGGACATCATGCTGAATGTTTCATAATGCACTGAGTGACCGCATGACCTAGTTTTGGGCTCAGCATGGCCCATATTCAAACTTGGTGTAGAGATCATAAAACTTCTGACCAAGATTGGTAAAGATATTGGATGAAAACTACTTGAATTAGAGAGCAGACAACATGCTGAATGTTTAAAACGCACTAAATGACCCAATGACCTAGTTTTTGATCCGGCATAACGCATATTCAAACTTGATCTAGACATCATCTCGATACAACTTCTGACCAAGTTTGGTGAAGATCGGATAAAAACTTCTTGAATTAAAGAGCGGACACCATGCTGAATGTTTAAAACGCACTAAGTGACCCCGTGACCTTGTTTTTGACCTGCCATGACCCATGTTCGAACTTGGCATAGACATCATCTAGATACAACTTCTGACCCAGTTTGGTGAAGCTCGGATGAAAACTACTTTAATTATAGAGCGGACACCATGCTCAATGTTTAAAACGCACTAAGTGACCCCGTGATCTAGTTTTTGACCTGCCATGACCCATGTTAAAACTTGGCCTAGACATCATCTAGATACAACTTCTGACCAAGTTTGGTGAAGATCGGATGAAAACTACTTTAATTAGAGAGCGATTACCATGCTAATTGTTTAAAACGCACTAAGTGACCCCGTGACCTAGTTTTTTACCTGGCATGACCCATATTCGAACTTGACCTAGACATTAGATACAACATCTCACCAAGTTTGGTGAAGATCGGATGAAAACAACTTGAATTAGAAAGCGGACACTTAATACGGACCGACAGACAGACCCACAGACAAGCTCACTCCTATATACTGCCTTTGCTGGGAAACATGGCCATTTCACATCAAGACAATATGCATATAAGGCCAACATTTTTTTATGTTCTGTTTTACGGGACCACCGACCCTAATTTTTGCCAAAATGAAATAAAAATTAAATTCAATAACCTTAATTTTATTTTCCTTTTTCCCTTCCGACCGTGCAATTTCATAACGTTGAAAAATAAAATTTGTCAATGATTTTTACCTATTCCCTGAAATGCCTGGATAAAACATGGACTTAACCCGACGCTTGCTTAGTATCGGCTTTCTCATTGGTCGTTTTTATTGACAACAATTGCCATTTGCCAAGAACGAGTGCCGATCAAGCTTGTCGAATCGTCGCTGGCTTACGTATTGTTCGAGAATGTAGCCGAATACGATTTTACATTGCTATCCACACATCTCTCTCTATATTGCGGAGGATACCAACGATAGTCGATGTATCCCGATTGAGAAGGCCTGTTTCTACACACGTCCAAGATGGCAGATGAGAAATTTGCGATGAACGGCGGAAATAATAAATAACATTCAAATTAACAACAAATATCATACGCTAATTAGGGAATAATTTAATGCGTGTGTCATTTAACGCAAAATACTATGTTTGAGATAAAAAACAACAAATATTTATTAGAAATATGCAAAGTGAATGTATTTCAGCGAAACCAGTGTTGGAAAATTGGAGTTCAGTCTACTCAAAAAGTTAAAGCATTTAAGATGAGTATCGTTCAAAAATGGAAAGAGACAAACATGATTTGATTTATATGTCAGTGGATCTGTGTATAATCAGATTCATATGCATATTCTGCTGTATTATGTTTGTCACGCTGTACAGTTTACTGAAATAGCATGGAACTGAGGATGTCAAGTGCAAGCTATTGAAAGGTAAACACATTACATATATTATTTTAACTCCATTTAATACATCATTAACGCAAGAACACCAAAACGTGTTTGTTGATATTTGTTAATGTTTTCACCATAGGCCTTTGATATTTAATTTAAAAAATGCTGAATTAAATTAATACTCTTAAAGAGGTTGTGATTAAATGGTGTATTTAAGAATCTATAAATTAAATTGGCCGAGATTTAAAATTTCCAAAATTAAAAAAAAATATCGGTTTAGACAGTTTTATTAGTATTTTTTTGGTTGACTGCTCACTTTTCATGCTTTTATTTTTATTTATCCCCCCCCCCGACTCATTTTTTTTAAACATCTCCCGCAATACAGAAAATAAAAAAATGTTAGCCTAAAGGAAGATACTGGTACATTAACTTATGGTTAATGTGACCTGGTTCAAGTGTCTGCTGATGTGAGACTATTAGCACATGCCTGTGCTGGGAAACATGGCCATTTCACATCAAGACAGAATGAGTATAAAAGAAGATACTGGTATATTTACTTATGGTTTATGTGACCTGGTACAAGTGTGTGCTGATGTGAGACTATTAGCACATGCCTGTGCTGGGAAACATGGCAATTTCACATCAAGACAGAATGAGTATAAAAGAAGATACTGGTATATTTACTTGTGGTTTATGAGACCTGGTACAAGTTTGTGCTGATGTGAGACTATTAGCACATGCCTTGCTGGGAAACATGGCCATTTCACATCAAGACAGAATGAATATAAAGGAAGATACTGGTATATTTACTTATGGTTTATGAGACCTGGTACAAGTTTGTGCTGATGTGAGACTATTAGCACATGCCTGTGCTGGGAAACATGGCCATTTCACATCAAGACACAATGAATATAAAAGAAGATACTGGTATATTTACTTATGGTTATTGTGACCTGGTACAAGTGTGTGCTGATGTGAGACTATTAGCACATGACTGTGCTGGGAAACATGGCCATTTCACACCAAGACATAATGAATATAAAGGAAGATACTGGTATATTTACTTATGGTTTATGTGACCTGGTACAAGTGTGTGCTGATGTAAGGCACTATAAGCACATGTCTGTGCTGGGAAACACAACCATTTCACATCTAGACATAATGAGTATAAAAGAAGATACTGTTATATTTACTTATGGTTTATGTGACCTGGTACAAGTGTGTGCTGATGAAAGACACTATTAGCACATGTCTGTGCTGGGAAACATGGCCATTTCACATCGAGACAGAATTAGTATAAAAGAAGACACTGGTATAGTTACTTATGGTTTATGTGACCTGGTACAAGTGTGTGCTGATGTGAGACCATTAGCACATGCCTGTGCTGGGAAACATGTCCATTTCACATCAAGACAAGATGAATATAAAGTAAGATACTGGTACATTTATTATAGTTTATGTTACCTGGTACAAGTTTGTGCTAATGTGAGACTCTATTAGCGCATGTCTGTGCTGGGTAACATGGCCATTTTGCAGCAAGACAGACTGAATATAAATGAAGATACTGGTACATTTATTTATGGTTTATGTGACCTGGTGCAAGTGTGTGCTGATGTGAGACTATATTAGCACATGCCTGTGATGAACTACATGGCCATTTCACACCTACTTGTATATGATTAACGATTTTATCAGTACTGTTACACCTTTACATATTTTTATTACACTCAAAGTAAGTTCTTAGGCAGAACATAATTTTTAAATATGTCTTATATAAATTGAAAAGTATTTTTTTTAAATATTAATAATCAATATCTTGTAGAGTGTTTTCAGTTTTACATAATCACCAGTTCCAACAGTGAAGTACAGTCAATGCTACCAATTAGCTGGGTGTATACAAGCGTTGATTTTATTTTGAAATATTGAGCATGTGCTGTCCATATTTAGCACAACATCCTATCCATTGACAAGCTTTTATAATATGTATTGCTTCAATCATGTGTACAGACCTAAATGGGTCATCAAGATAAAGTTGGAAAAATTAATGTGAGGTACAAGTTTCATAAATATTTGTTAGTTTTACTTCTTGAAGGAGCTGAACTTAATGATTTGTTGAATCATTATATATTGACATTTTATTCAGTCAGCTTAATAAATAAAGAATTTTTATTTAGGTAGTGTTTTTCAAGCAATTTTTTTTAAACAAGTCAACATTGATTATGAGTTATATTGATGTCAGCATTTTAATTGCTTACATGTATCAAACGCTATTAAGGATGGAACCTAAAAGACATGCTTCACAGCACTTGCAAGGTTATGTTTTTTTCTATTTAGTTTCCATGTTTTACCTGTTTCCCCTGTCAATAGCTTTTGAGAGGGCCCCAGTTTGTCTAGAGAGATGGAAGGATAGGTCAAGGTTATGCAAGTGCTGGAACACGCTCTTGGCCACTCGTCGCATGGAGTCCTGGGAGACCTTAGCGATAACTGCATTCTTCAACTCGTTGAAAGCATTGGCTGTAGTGCGGCCAATGCCATCTGTAAATGATTTAAAGATTATAAATCTGTATTCCTAAACATACAAATATGGTCATCACTCATTTTTTATGGGCACTGGTTCATACCCTTATATACCATGTGTTTATTTTCCAAAAGCATGGTAACAGTATTCTTTATCCATGCTATTGAATTGTTACATCTTTTTTTTGGAGGGGGGGGCAAAACTGATATATTTTTGCCTTTAATTTGTTTCTAACTTTCACTGCTAAGTTTTATTTCAAAACGGCATTATTTTTCATTTTCCTGGGTCATTAAAAATGAAAAACATGTCTTTTTTCAACTGAGCAGTAATGCCTTTGCCATTCGTCTTTTTAAACTAGATAGTTCTAACATCACCAAACAGGAGTTTCAGTGTTTCCATGGTAAATGAATTTGGTCTCAATCCAGGATGGAAACATAATTATAGCCTTCTAGGCAACACGCTCACAGGTTAGAACAACAAATTTCATAATTGTCATTTCTGTGAGAACAATTGTCAGTATTTCATGTTGTTTTCCTCTTCTTAACAAAAAATGTATAACACTGTGTCAATAATACTTGCAATTCAACAGACAAGAAAATACATTAAAAACAGTCACTAACAATTAAACCTGTTAAGACAAATCTGAGGTTGATTTGCATACATATGCAAGCAAGAAGAGATAGTAGACACCTATCTTGCTTGGTAAAATCATTTTATCCAGTGCTATGGCATAAAAGTTAGATATGAGTTTTATAATCATAACACAAACATATTGCAAACATGGCCAATATTCTGCTTTGCATCTGTTACACTGTTTTTAATATATGAGCCGCGTTCTGAGAAAACTGGGCTTAACGGTTGTGCGCAAAGTGTTGTCCCTGATAAGCCTGTGCAGTCTGCACAGGCTAATCAGAGCGACACTTTCCGACTAAATTGGATTTTTGCTAAGAAGAGACTTCATTTAAACGAAAAATGTCATAAAAGCGGAAAGTGTCGTCCATGATCAGCCTGTGCGGACTGCACAGGCTAATCTGGGACGGCACTTTACGCACATGCATTACGCCTAGTTTTCTCAGAACGCGACTCATATATTTTATAGCTTAACACACTTTGGTATTTTTTAAACAAGACAATTTACATAAAGCTAGATTGTTTCACAAATTGGACAAAAAGTCATGGTTTACAAAGCTCCATTTGAAAATCTTTTCTCCAGTTGTATATGTGTAAGTCAAGGAAAATTTAGATTTTCCATTTGAAAATCAATGTTTCCTGCTTACATTTAGACACTGAACTTATAAACAAGGGACAAAATTGTCACAAAACCAGATTTTCATTGTGAAAAAAAATCTGATAAAGGGAGAAAACTCAAAATGAACTTTTGAAATGAAAAAACAAAATTAACCCCCTTTGTAAGTTTGTTTTTTTTTTAAATCTATTTTAGTCGTTGCGACCTTGACATTGGAGATATTGACGTGATTCTTTCGTGCGACACACCGTCCCATGATGGTGAACAAATGTGCCAAATGATTTTTAAATCTCACAATGAATGACATAGTTATGGCCAGGACAAGCTCATTTATGGCCATTTTTGACCTTTGAACTCAAAGTGTGACCTTGACCTGGGAGATATCGACGTAATCATTTCGCGCGACACACCGTCCAATGATGGTGAATAAATGTGCCAAATGATTTTAAAATCTGACAATGAACGACATAGTTATGGCCCGGACAAGCTTGTTCCGCCCGCCCACCAGCCCGCCAGCCAGCCAGCCGCCCAGCCCGCCCGCATTCGCCAATCTAATAACCAGTTTTTTCCTTCGGAAAACCTGGTTAATAAGCAAAAAATAAGTGATTACACCAATTAGGTCAGAGGATGTTGGTATTTTATAATGATCAAGAATTGTCCAAACTTCATATTTTTGTTAAAATGTACATAGAACCATAGAAAAACAAGCAAATTTGTTTAATTGATAACCCTTTAAAATTTCACAATTTTGTGACAGACTCAGGGAATGACGGACAAACAGAATGAAGGACAGACAGAATGAAAGACAGACATGAAAATGCCAATTCTATATCCCTCCTCTTTTGGCAAAAGAAAACATGCCAACTTTAATAACAAACTTACAGGCAATGAGAATGGCTGTGGCTGATGTGATGATGGTTGAGGCTGGGTTATCAAGATTCAACCAGTTCTCAGAATCATTGAGGAAGTCCACTGCATGTTTGAAGATAAATGGGACAGACACTGTGACAGCCTATGAAAATACCAAGCAAAATATATATGGATTGTTTTACAATATGAATAATAAATAACGGGTAAAAAAAAATATTCTGAACAGCAATTAAACCATTTTAATATGTGATCAACATTTTTTAAGGACATAAGTAAATGTGATACTAGACGGAATGATGGAAGGTGGCTTATTAAGTTACATTGTCATGACACATAATGCAATGAGAAGTATGAACATAACTAAAAAAGTACAACTATAAGGTGCACTAATATTGAACATATTAAAGTAATGAATAATTACATATTAGTTTATTTGAGTAATTTAAGTTTCCATAAAAAGTTTTTTAAAATGGGGCGCCAATGTTACTCAGCCAGAAAAGTCCCTGACCACAACAGGCATTGAACCCTGGACTTCCCTGTTCCAAATCAGACAGACACTCTATCTGATATAACAAGGCAGTATAAGTTCTCCTCATACCGAACCCTGCTACATGTACATAGATATTGTAAAATAAAAATGTCAAGGTAAAATCTATACTTGTTGTTAAAGTTAGTGCAGCTGTTTTCATTCATCCCATTCAAATGTTATATTAATATGAACAGATGTAAAAAAAACACGACAAAATCACTTTGAATTTATTTAATATCAGAAAACGACAACCTACCATTACTCTATGAATTTAACTGCAGCACAACTTTCTTAAAATATCTTGGTAATGGAAGCTTCAAAGTTTGTTGTGTTTCAGCCAGTTGATGCAGAGAAATAGCACAGACAATAACATACTAATTGTAGAAATATTCACAAAAGTCCCATACTTTGAGAATCTTCATTGAAGTGTAATGTACTAGTAGAACATACAACTCCTTATGGCCTTAAAATGTCTGGACAACTTGTCAGTTGTTGCTGTCAAATAGACTAAACAAGCATGTCAAGACTTGTGCATAAAATGATATTTCAGAAATCATCCAAGTCCCAAGACTATGAGACCAAAACATTGAATCAGTGCACCCTAGTTGAATGCACACCTGCACTATGTAATTAAAGATTCTGAAAGGTTTAATTGACTGTGCATTAGTAGTTGAGAAATAAAGTTGCATGCACAAGGATGGATGAACACAAAGAAGTACAGACATAGTTTTTCAGTTAGAATACTAAACAGAGTGTAACACTTAGGGAAAACTGTATGTTGCCTTACCTTAGATGATATGAGCAAACCCAGTGCCAACACCACCCTCCTACGGGTCTCAGGCTTGTCTGCCGGCCACAGGTAGTGGAGCATGGTCTTAATGATCTCACTATCTCCCACTTTGTGGGGGACCCCTTTGAGACCTGTAGGGGCATGGTTGGATGATGGTGGGTTGAGACAGGTCCTTGTGAAGACATGATGGGGCGGCACCTTCAATTAAGTCAAACAACATTCTCTGCTATGTGTGTCTGGTTATTGTCCATATTTTTGTTGTTAAAATAAGCTGATTTAAGCAAGAAATAACATACAAATTAAGATGAAAGATATACCTGTTTACTCATTAATTAGCTAACAATAAGGAACAAAGTGTTTCATAAACTTAAACTTAGACAAATCCAGACTGAGTAGTCTTTGAACTTGAAAAAATACTAATGAAATTATAAACAAATCAAAAGGCAGTCCAAGAGAAGCCTCGCCGTTATTTTATTCGTGCCGAGCCTGATATATTACAAAACGACGGGACAGTAACCTGTTTTTCTGTTTATTATACCACATTTTCCTTAAAATCTGCAAAACAATCCATTTCTTTATATTGAATATGTACGGATTCCCGCTGATTTTGCTGATCCGGTTTATACACGTTGACATACATGTAGAAACGGCGTTCGAAAAGACAACACGAATAATAGCTTATTTTAAACATCGTACAGAGAAAAAAATTGTTTGCACTACGAATGGGAAGAGTACAACCGCTTTAATTATGAACGTCTTGAATTGGAGATCAGGAATGGACTGCAGCGACAAATTTAATCTAAGAACACACTTCACCGAATAGTTTGGAGATGCCATTTTGGAGATGTGTATTGAAATTGACATTTTGATGATGGTGTCAATATCGACATAAAAGTGTTAAATCGTTTGTTTAAATAGTTGAGGATTAGCATACAGTTATCTTTTGTCTTGACTTTCTGTGCAACATTTGCGAGTGCAATGACTATATCGATATTTAAGATTTTTTGCCCCATTGATGACATCATTTAACTTATGCAGTGCGGGCTGTTGCGATTTTTAAAAAAATAAACGTTTTTGTGATTTATGACTTTAAACTAGAATTAAATATGTATGTTCTTGGTATCAAATTGTTTGTTTTGTTGAACCTGATTCATGTTGATAGAAATTGTTGACTTTATTGAAAATCTGACGTTACTCCAAACATTGACTGATATAAGAACTTCCTGTTGACCATGATATAAAAAAATATATCGGACAACGTTATATCAGGCAGATATCAATGCGGTGGTATGATTTAGTTATATCCCCTGCTGAGATGTTTTTTACTTTAAAGAGGTGACCATGATTTTGAGCCAGAATGACTTACTCATGCTGTCTGCACATTATCCTTATGTGTTTAAATTTGTCACAAAGATTGATGATAATCCTCCAAATTCGAAAATAAGATGCAGAATGGGCACAAAAAAGGGTCAAACTTTTGACCTTGAAGTATGACATTGACACTGATCCAGCATGACTGACTCATGCATTCTGCACTTTGTCTCAATAATCGTGAGGTGTTGCCAAGTTTCATGAAAATCCTTCAATGGGTATATGACATATGGACCAGAACACAAAATAGAGGCTAAAACTTTTGACCTTAAAGTGTAAACTTGACCTTGAGCAGGTTTGACTGATTCGTACCTTTTGCACATAATTTCAATGACCTAGGTTAAAAAAAATTCAAAATCTATTAGAGGATATGAGATTGAGCGGACGCGAAAATGGGGGATGAAACCTTTGACCTTGAAGTAAGACCTTCAAATTGATCCAGCATAATCAATACCCTTAAAACCTCAGGCAAGTTTCATAGAAATTCATCAGACAATATAGAAGATACAAACCAGACATGAAAATGGAGTCTCAAACCTTGGAAATTAAAGTTTGACCTTAACATGACTGACCCTTCCCTTCTGCACATTGTCTCAAAGACCTAAACATTTTAGCCAAGTTTCATGTAACAATCCTTCAATGATACAGGAGATATGGTGAAGAAACGAAAATGAAGGCTCAAACCTTTGAACATGACATATGACCTTGACCATGAGCCCGTCTGCACATCATCTCAATTACAACAACATGAGGCAGGTTTAATAAAAATCTATCAAAAGGGTATAGGAGATATGGAATGGACAAGGAAGGTTACAGACAGACTGATGAAATGACTCACTGACTAACAGAAAGACAATTATAATTCTTATAATACCTTCAACAGCTTTGCAGGGACGTATTAAACAAGAGGGCCATGATGGCCCTGAATCGCTCACCTGACTCATTAAGATCAGATGAAAACTATGACCTCTATTGTCTACACAATGTTTTTCTATGATTTGACCTAGTGACCTAGTTCCTGACTCTAGATGACCCAAATACAATCCCAATCCAGATTTCATCAAGATAAACATTCTGACCACAGTTCATACATATTGGATGAAAACTGTGACCTCTATTGTCAACACAAGGTTTTTCTATTTATTTGACCTAGATTTTTACCCCAGATGACCCAAATACAATCCCACCCAGATTTCATCAAGAATTCTGACCAAATTTCATAAAGGTTGGATGAAAACTGTGATCTCTAATGTCTACACAAGGTTTTTCTATTATTTGACCTAGTTTTTGACCCCAGATGACCCAAATAAAATCCCAACCCAGATTTCATCAAGATAAACATTCTGACCAAATTTCATAAAGATTGGATGAAAACTGTGACCTCTATTGTCTACAGAAGGTTGTTCTATTATTTGACCTAGTGACCTTGTTTTTGACCCCAGATGACCCAAATACAATCCCAAACCGGATTTCATCAAGATAAACATTTTGACCAAATTTCATCAAGATTGGATGCCAACTGTGACCTCTACTGTCTACACAAACAAATTGTTGACGGACGGACGCACGGACACACGCAGGCACGCACAACGGACGCCGGACATCACACGATCACATAAGCTCACCGTGTCACTTCATGACAGGTGACCTAAAGTCGGAGATAAACATGAACAGTTGTGGTTAAAATCCCATAGAAACAAGGGCTGTTTGTAAAACATGCATGCCCCCCTATATGGGCTATAAGTTGTAGTAGCAGCCATTGTGTGAATACGTTTTTTGTCACTGTGAATGGTGGTGGTGGTGGTGGTGGTGGTGGTGGTGGTGGTGGTGGTGGTGTAGTAGTAGTAGTAGTAGTAGTAGTAGTAGTAGTAGTAATAGTAGTTGTAGTAGTAGTAGTAGTAGTAGTAGTAGTAGTAGTAGTAGAAGTAGTAGTAGTAGTAGTAGTAGTAGAAGTAGTAGTAGAAGTAGTAGTAGTAGTAGTAGTAGTAGTAGTGGTAGTAGTAGTAGTAGTAGTAGTAGTAGTAGTGGTAAAAGTAGTAGTAGTAGTGGCAGTAGTAGTAGAAGTAGTAATAGTAGACGTGGTGGTGGTGGTGGTGGTGGTGGTGGTGGTGGTGGTGGTGGTGGTGGTGGTGGTGGTGGTGGTGGTGGTGGTAGTAGTACTAGTAGTAGTAGTTGTAGTAGTAGTAGTAGTAGTAGTAGTAGTAGTAGTAGTAGTAGTAGTAGTAGTAGTAGTGGTAGTAGTAGTAGAAGTAGTAGTAGTAGTAGTAGTAGTAGTAGTAGTAGTAGTAGTAGTAGCAGTAGCAGTAGCAGTAGCAGTAGCAGCATTACAAGACCAATACTTAAGAATGATCAAATGGGAAAAGGTAACATAGCACCGGCAGTAAATATGGGGCTCATTTACAGGTCAGATTTGGAATCTCTGCTGTAAAATGAGATTTTGAATGAATTAAAGGGAGGCAAATCTGTAATAAAAAGAACATGCATAAACCGTAGTTGTTTCCCTTGTTTGAACCATGCTAAATCCTTACAAGTTTGGAAAGAATTGGATGAAAAATTTGGACTTTATTGCATAAACACCATTTTCTCAATTCAAGGGGAGGTAATTCTGTACTTCATGGACCAATAATGCTCATTTTTTGTAGGGTTTGTGTCCTCATTGATATAAAGACACTGTGAAAATTTGGAAAGGATCGGACAAAAAATGTGGAAGATTTTTGAAAGTTTTCACAAAATAGGCAAAAACGAATAAACATGCAAAGTTCAATGAGCTCCTGCGGCCATGTTTTTTGACGAATCAAATTTCTTTGAACAACTTTTTCAGGGAAGCCCTCAAAGGTCATCCCTGTGAAATTTTTTGAAAATCTGATGAGCGGTTTCTGACAAGAAGAATTTTTAAGGTTTTTACCATATATGGTCATGGCGGCCATCTTGGTTATGTGATCAAATTTTTTTTTAACAATTCTTTTGTCCCATGACCTAGGGATACTCCACATGAAATTTAGTTGAAATTGGCTCAATGGTTTAGTAGAAGAAAATGTTTACAAATTTTTTACAGACGGACGGACGGACGCCGGACGCTGAGTGATCACAATAGCTCACCTCGAGCTATCGCTCAGGTGAGCTAAAAACAGGCTGTAAGTTTAGGATATTAAAATCTTACCCTGTTCAAGAACAATGACTGTCTCTGTCCATTGACATTTTTCTTTTGATTTACCTGCAGAGAAACAAAAATGAAAGAAACCATTTTTTTTTGCATAGTTGAGTGTCTCATATCTAGGATAGAAATTGTAAACAAGACTAAACCTTATTCTAATAGTATCAGAAAGTTAATACTTTCAATTTTTACAAGTTGTAATTTATTTGATGGTTATCCAAGACTATTACGACGATCATTCTCATGATTTCCGGTGTTCTTTGGAAAATAGGTCATGTTTTTTCCAGGGTGATGATTTGATTTTTTAATTAAATAACACACAATTATGTTAATTTAGTTTGTTTATGAATTGATAGTTGCTTTATCAAATGTTTTATATGCCACTTATTTTTGAATAAAATGTACAAAAAAAAATGAAGAACAACAAAAGCAAGGGTTTCATTTTTCCATTAAGATACTATTTTTAGAACAAGCACATGCAAATAGTAACAAATCTTAGCAACCAATCAGAATGGCTGATATTATGAGAACCATTCTACATGATACAGATTAATACGGGGGTTAAAATCTAGCTAGTATTTTATCAAAACAATTTCGATTAAAATTTTGTTGTCCAAGAATACACATTTAACTCTAGATTGACATGCATGTTTTTGTATTTGTTCACTTCCAAAATTGTTATGTATTCGTTAAGAGGGCCGATACTATGGATAGACATGCTATTTCTATGAAATTTGCAAATTGTCAGCTGTTGTCTGTGTTTTTTAACTCTTGCTCCTCCTCAATTGAATAATAACTATAAAAAATAGTTTCGCCAACATCTATTGTTATTTAGATAATTTGTATTCATTTTCTTGATGTATTTCCTTTAAGGCACAATATGATATTGATCACAAGTTTCTATTTTCAAAAACTACAGAGTTCAGCTGTAACTTAAACTTGCTGTAAGATCTTTGAAATGACATTATTAAAAAGTGTGATATTAAGAACAATAATATATACTAAGTTGCTATCCAAATTAAAATATGGGCTGTCAGTTGTAGTGGCAGCCATTGTGTGAATACGTTTTTTGTCACTGTGACCTTGACCTTTGACCTAGTGACCTGAAAATCAATAGGGGTCATCTGCCAGTCATGATCAATGTACCTATTAAGTTTCATGATCCTAGGCCTAATTATTCTTGAGTTATCATCAGGAAACCATTATACTGTTGTGAGTCACTGTGATCTTGACCTTTGACCTACTGATCTGAAAATTAATAGGGGTCATCTGCCAGTCATGATCAATCTACCTATGAAGTTTCACAATCCTAGGCGTAAGCATTCTTGAATTATCATCTGGAAACCATTTTACTATTTCGAGTCACTTGGACCTTGACCTTTGACCGAGTGACATGAAAATCAATAGGGGTCATCTGCCAGTCATGATCAATGTACCTATGAAGTTTCATGATCCTTGGCCTAAGCATTCTTGAATTATCATCCGGAAACCATTTTACTACTTCGAGTCACTGTGACCTTGACCTTTGACCTAGTCACCTGATAATCAATAGGGGTCATCTGCCAATCATGATCAATGTACCTATGTCTATGAAGTTTCATGATCCTAGGCCTATGCGTTCGCGAGTTATCATCCTGAAACCATGATCTGGTGGACGGACCGACCGACGGAAATGTGCAAAACAATATACCCCCTCTTCTTCGAAGAAAGGCATTAATATTAATGATTGAAAACAAGAATACACAGACGTGAAATCAAACAAGTACTGTCACCTGATATATTGGTAGTGAAGGCAATAACACTGTCATTCATTTATACTTACCCAATGACAGCTCGAGCATTTTGCATGATTCTGAGCAAAATGACTCGTTGATATGCATCTGAATGTTTTACCCAAGTAACATTGATTTTTAATTAGGCAAAAGTCAATGGAAGTAAAAGGTGCACGTTGACATTTCAGGAGATATGTCAGTGCCATAATTGTTTGTTGACAGTAACCTCCCTTGAAGTGAAACTACTTTAAACATGTTGCGCAGTAATTATAAAAGTCGCATAAATTTACAAATAAATGGCGCTTGCTGTTTAATTAATATGTGTTAATTTAAAAATATGTGTTTTAATATGTTAGATTAAATTATGAAAAAAAAATCACGTAAATTAATAACTATATTTCTGAGCATTTAATCAACTTCCGGGTGTTGTAAGGCTCTTAAAAACTCATGCTTTGTTAAAGAGAGGCTGCTGTGTTAAAACTAAGACACAAAAATGGACCCAGATGTTATTCAAGACTCCCTAAGGAAAGATAATTATGAAGATTTAGACTTGGGACCTCGTTTTAAACGGATGCAGATAACTGACAATATCAGAGAACTTCAAACGGTATTAAGAGACAGGTAATTTTCAGTTGTTGTTGTTCGAGACTTTGGGAAATAATTGTTAAGAGCAAAGACCTATAGATAACACAGATTGGAAACTTCGGCCTTATCGGGCTATCTCGCGGCGGGGTCACGTGGTCGAGAAACCGATAAGAACACTTAGGATCAGCAGACGATTTATTCCATGAATCAATCGGAGTAGTACGGAGATAGCCAGTGTATCACGATTGCGATCAGATACACTACGCGACCCGTGATTTTTGCCGCGATTCTCGCATCACCGCAATCGATGCAACGTGACAAATTGCGGTGATTCCGAGCGACAAGAAAATTTGGGTGATGTCTCGGCGACCGTCGCGCAATGTATCTCGCTGTTACGCAATCAGCGCGAATCACCTCAAACTGCCGTGGTTCACCTTTTTAAGAGATTTACATTAAGGTTTACACTACATTACATGTACATGTAACACAGGGGACAAAAATTCCACTCGTCCGCTCGTATTGACGAGTGAAATCTTGAAAGGACGAGTGAATTTCCCTAAAGCTCTCGTCCTACAGGACGAGTGAAAAAAAACTGATGTTAAAATATGTATTTTCTGGCCAGTAAGACTCTTTTTCATTAAATAAAATCATTTCTTAAAGCATATCTATTCCGAAAGTAGAACGCGAATGAACCGGAAATCGTAATTGTAAATTTCATACAGCAGGTGCGCGTTGTTATGCGAGACTGTGTCCCGAGTAAATATTGGCTTTTTGGTGTAAACTTTGCGCGTCCATGTTGACAGGGAACCATCTGACTTCATTCACTGTAAGTATTGATTTTTTTTAAGAATTATTTTACTGCGAAGTACGGTTTTAAACCAGTCTGAATTTCATCTGAAAAATGTCTGACATACGAGCGTTCTTTAAAGGGGGCAGGAGCGATGTTTAACCATCCAAAATGGAAAGCACGCAAGCATTAGAAAAAGGAAAAAACAAATTTGTCTTCATTTATTTATTTTGTGTTCCTCATAAATAAAGTAAGTTAACATTTCTTCTGTGATCAGCTGGCATGAATAACTAAGTAAGCAGCATTTTAGCAGTGATTTAGGAAACATTGTTAGTCATATCAGTCCTTTGCAATCTTTCTTTCACACATATTTGAAGGACAAGTGCATGTGTTTGCAGGACGAGTGAAAATTTTAATGCACTTGTCCTGCAGGACGAGTGCCATTTATAAATATTTTTGTCCCCTGTAACATATATGTATACACTTACATTATACATTGCAATAATAAAGCTTTTGTTGTTGTTGTATGCAATGGGCGTATTAGCTAAAATACTCCCGTTCCGACATGAACGTGATGAAGTAATGTCGGAAGCTTTAACGGCTCCAAATTAATATAACAGCGCAGAAGAATGATCATGCAATAATTATTTAACATAACATGTAAATATTATTTAACTAATTGCATTAGCAGAATGTTTATTAAAACTTACAATCAATTATATTCCAGGCCCGAATACACTACCACTGTTCAAATTCCATATTGTTGCAATATATACATGTAGCGTAGCACTGTGTAAATTGAAAGTTGCATAGTGTTTCGTCATTGGTCGGTTATAAATACCTTGTTTCTCTACATGGTATTTGATTTCGACAAAACTAATAATTTGGTAACAGCGATTTTCCTCCTTCTTTATAAAGTACCGGTAAACGGTACTTTCCCAATCGAACGAAAATTCCCAAATTCCCAAAACGGTACTTTCCCAATCGAGCGAAAATTCCCAAATTCCCAATCGGCATCTGGAAAAATCCCAATCAGCGTCCGAATTTTTTCTCAAAACGATAGAAAGTTTCGTAAAAAAACCAACTTTCGGCGAGCGAACAAAGAAAATCGTATAGTTGTGTGTAACCACGCGCTCGATTAATTTCGGGTTTTATTATTCAGCGCATTCAATCAATAGAGTTGTTACTGTTTCCGGTTCTTTTGCCAGGCAGCCAGCGTACTGTTTTACGTCGGTTTGTAACCTTATCGTAGTTTGAAATGAGTCATAATAGCAAATATTATGCCAAAAAACCAATCGGAACCATCAATCACAGGACACATTGACAGCAATAATGATGCTGTGCAGGGAGGGATGCAAGCAACTGAGTGATGATTAAACATCAAAGATTGTTGAAATTTCACAAAAATGAAAGAGAGAGACATTGCTTTAAAAGAGATTAAAACAACTAGTAATTGATTTGGTGTGTTCTTTATAATATTTTGTTATTTATATAAACTTTATAACTTAATGGTCATTAAGGCATGCCTGCAAATGATTATTTAAATGGGTATGTTCAATTAAGTATGAACTGTATGATGTATTCAATAAGACCCAAACTTCACGACGCGATTTTCCCAATTTCAGGATTTCACGACTCGATTTTTCCCAATTTTGAGGTTTTCACGACTCAATTTTTCCCAATCGGACCGGTACGGGTACTTTTCCCAATTGGACAAGGAAAATCGCTGGGTAATTTACGAGAAATATGATATAAGTTTTCCATTTAAACTTTGATCTTACCGTGTGTTTATTGACGTTATTAATTATGTTAATACTTATTTTTGCATTTCATTAAGAATTATAACGTGTAGCCCTTTTGTTAACAGTGTTTAGCAAAATATTCCCGCCTTAAGACACGGGAAATTGTTTAAGTAACACTTTCATTTAAAGATTAAATGTAATCGGTAGATTACATCTAATTATTTGGACTAAAATATGCTTTACTTATTTATTTTCTGTTTCAAGGCTCCAATGCGGATAACTTGTGTTACTCGCGTTACCTTCCGAGCGTTGTACATACATTCACAATGCTTTATAAGCCGAAAATCGGAAATACATTACTTTTCTATTTTTAAGTACATGTTATTATGACATCGTGGTATATAATTTGTTGTTATTACATCATTGCATATATATTAAAGCCGTTAAACATTGTGTTTGTTTTGCTGAAAAAAACACGAGTATATCAACGTAGCACTTAGCGTTCGCAGCGTTCAATAAATTTATGATGATGTATAATGTACATGCATTTCTCTGGGTTTTCACGCCAAAAACAAAAAACCCTCAACATTTGATTATTTAGTGTGTACTGTCCAGCGGGTGATAGTGTTTGTTCAAGTGTCTAATTGGCACTCTTTGTACGTGTTCAAACTGTGAAAAGATGTGACAATCACAGAAACAACAGGATGGCGCTGCCAATTAAGTGCGATAATGGATCAAAGGGCATTGACAGAAAATAACAGTTTGGATATATTTTTCGGCGTTTTCTCAGATGGTCTCTCACAACAAAAAAACTATACAAGTCAAGGTATTATGTTTTACTTTTATCAGTAACGATACGGATACGGCGTGTTTGATTTGAATTGACTTCAAAAGAAATATCAAATTGTTGGCGATATAACTGTTTTAAAAATACCAAAGAAACATTTAACCGAAATCAACAGAATTCAATGTTCTCTGCGCTACGCAGTTTGTATAAAAAAATCAATACTTGCACACTCGTATACCTTGACCTTGTACATTGCCGCATAATTTTCGCGCTCTTTTGTCGGGAAATATACATGATGACTATATTGAAAGCATTTGTAAACGTCGTGTTAACATTAAAACATCGGAAGTGTGTTTCGGATTATAAATTTTTATTCTCATTTGGGAATTTAACGGAACATTTATACTTATGGTATATTTGTTTTGAATTGTGTATTAATTTGTTACAACGCTTTACGTGTGAAAAAGATGTTTTGATAATATTATGCATTAATAGCACGATTTCCAGGAGGAAAACGTTTTTTACATGAAGGCGTATGACGCAATAAAACGTTTTTTTGTAAGATCGTATTGTATCAATCTAAATTTAAATACGCCCGTCCAATGAAAGCTGTGTACCACATTATGCGCTGTACTCTTTACACTTCTGAAAAATGGCCTAGTCATATGGTTGTTTTAATGAAATTCTCAAACATATTTACCGACATAAATGTTCAAGATTATTTTTTTGATGTTGGATTATCGGATAATTGTGAACATTAGAAGCGTTATGTACATGTATAAAGTTATCGATACGATTCGGTTTCTATGCATGAATTGGCGAGTCATCGTTGTCACTGCCATCACTGCGAATTGCGGCGAATCGCAGCGAATCACTACAACATTGAGGGGATTTAGCGCGAAGATTATCTTGCTCTCGCGCGACGTGGGAGTGACAAGTCACGTGAAATCGCGGTGATTTTCCACCCAAAAAGCAAAATGCCCGCCTTGACTTCGCAAATTAGGCAAAAATCACAGGTCGCGTAGTGTAGCGACGCGTCAGTAGCAATGGCTACAATTATCGAGCAAAGTGAAGCGAAAATGTTACGGCGCTATAGAAAGGCGGCTGTAACTTGGTCAATAATGATCCGATTTTTATAAAATAAAGTTTCATAGAAACATGAGTAATTATGTTTTTATAAAATCTCGATTTTATTTACCTACTATAAGAATTTATAATGCCGCGATCGTTGAAGAAATAGCGCTAAGAAATTCCAAATCGCTGCGAGAATGCTGTTGAATAGTTTATTTGAAAGGCTTTTGCTGATAAAATATTATTGAATAATTTGGTATTTCAAACAGTTAAAACCTTATAAAATATTATTATTTCAAAATGGATAGATATATGTGGACACATAGATCTAGGTCTCTGATTAAAACAACATTACAGTATAATACATGCTATGATCGTTCGATCCATAAACGGTTTCAGTTAGACTTAATTCAATATTGATTGTGTAGATTTTTTCAATTGTTTAATTCTCTTTTTATTTTGATCTTATTCATGAGTGATAGGTTATTAAAGTTTTGTTTGTAACATAGTTTTTTTTTCTTTTGGTAATTAAATTAAGCTTTCAGTATCGTGGGCTAGGATTTCGCGAAAAGAAAAAAACAACATTTCACGCGCGTGTTAATCGTCGGATCAATTAGCGAACTGAAGAAGATGCTTTGTGTGTTTTTTCTTTATTATTGAGAATTAATTAAAAAAAGGGATCCTAACTTCAATTATCAGTTTGCGTTGTTGATTGATTTTAATTGTGTGATCAGTGGCTGCGGCCGGCGAATTATAGTCATCTCACAGCTTTTGTTTGTGTTTTAATAGTAATCTCACAGCTATCTGTTAAAATATGTTTGTATATTAACTTGCATGTGTAACATTGACAGGAAAACTGGTAATACTAATAAAAGAAGATATTAAATGATAATTTAAACCCATACATTGTACTTTCATCTATTTTTTTTGTTCATACTAAGATAAACATATTACCCAGAATAAAAATCTTATTTCTTCAATTTGAGGTGAATAATGACGAAGTTTTTCACAATGAACCAAAGCACGTTCGACGACATGTGTGTATAATAGGGTAAAAGAGCTTAAAATTGTACCATCTTTGTACAAGGCCAAAATCCTTTAAAATGAACATTTTCCTCCAGTTTAGTTAATTCATACCTAGATTAACATATCACCAAGCATAAAAATCTGACTTAATCTATATGGGATGAAAAATGAAAAAGTTTATCAAAAAGAACAAAAACACGTTTGACAGCAATCTTGTACAACAGAAGAAAAGAGCTTAAAATTGTACCAACATTGTATAAGGCCAAATACTTTAAATTGAATATTTTCTTCTAGTTTGTTTAAATCTATACTTAGATTAACATTTGCCTTGCATAAAAATCTTACTTCAACGATATGGGATGAGAAATAGAAAAGTTTTTAAAAAGAAACAAACAACTTTGGCGACAGGTGTGAAAAATGATTGAATGGAATAACAGTATAAAATAGTACAAATTGTACAAAGGCAAAATCCTTGAAAATACCTCCTTTTCGTCTACTTTTTATAAATCATACATAGAATAACATCTCACCTAGCATAAAAATCTTACGTTATCAATATGTGATGCTTATTGAAGATGTTTTTTAAAAATGCTTCGGGCCTTTCAATTTTTAAAAAATTATCGAAAATGAACGAATCCAGTGTTCTCTTTCAAATTCCGATAAATTAATAATTAATTAGAATAATAACTACCAAAACCTAAAGAATTATCAACACAGAAAATAAATACTTATTTTTATTCACACAAAAAAATATTCAATATGTCTTTTTTCGGCGACCGACTTTGCTCACTACGTAAGGTTCGTAACGTTGCGCTTTCAGACATTCGTTGCTCTGCAAACTGACAACTGAGCGCTAAAAACACTAATTAACACATTAAGTTTGTTAATAACAATATCAAAATAATATAAACAGAACAGATCATGCTCAGAATATCCTACGACAACAAATATTAACGACTAATTACGAAGAATAATTGATTGCTTTATAACAAAATGGCCGACAGTAGCTGGAACAGGGAAGAATCTACACGTACACCAGCATCTCCAAAATCAATGTCACGTGACCCGCGTCCGCCGTTAGATAATATCGCATATCGCTATCGCGAAGACAAGAGTTTCCAATCTGTGTTATCTATAGGTCTTTGTTTAGAGTTGTACATTATTCTGTCAATATTCACCTATAACTCGGTCGCATGAGGGTCAAATCTACTGAGTCGGGCTTGACCGCTACAGCTATTGACTGGTCATGAAGATTCAGGGAATCGCCAATATTTATTTGTTGACTTAAGCAGGGGTCTAGCTAGGCTCAAAATTTAGGGAGAAGTCACTTCTCCCTAAAACCAAAAAAGGGAGAATTGGTAACATTTGTGGGAGCAATGGTACATTTGCGTCATAGATCTTAGTTTTACGTATATTTTGCAGCAACTTAACGGATAAGTGGTTTCTGTTCAGTGTAGTGAAATAAGGTCACTTCCAACAGCCTTGCTGTTGGGCTAGCTCTTTAGAGACGTGGTTAAAGTGTCTGACTACCACTCTGGAGGTCGTGGGTTCAATCCCCGGCCTGAGCTCAGTAGAATCACATTAATGGCGACGAGGCAAAAAAAGAACTGTGAATGCGGGAATGGGTCTGAGCTGTTTAATGGTTTCTGGGAAGGCCATGCGGATGCAAGACATGCTGTATCGGGCGCGTCTGGGCCTTGAAACATTAAAAGGGGGAGGAGTGTAGTGAAATAAGGTCACTTCCAACAGCCTTGCTGTTGGGCTAGCTCTTTAGCAACGGGGTTAAAGTGTCTGACTACCACTCTGGAGGTCGTGGGTTCAATCACCGGCCTGAGCTCAGTAGAATCACATTAATACAATAAGACATGTGAAGTGTATAAAACCAACATTTTCCTTATTTGGGTGAATATTTGATTAGGTTTCATTTGCTGTCCATATTCAACAATTATCTAAATGGTAGAAATTAACGGAGATTATTTTCATTATTACAATGTTAAAGAATATGTTAAAAATATTAGATAAGAGTTCTTAGCAGATCATACGCTTAAAGCAGTTTTATGCTTTGTCGAAGCAACTAACCCCATGCATTTTAGTAATGGTGTGTTGTCCGAATTCTTTAAAGGTAATTTTCTTGATTGTTTATAAAAAAAAATGTCAAACGAAAATAAAATAAACTTACGATGTGGAGCTAAATATATTTAATTTTAACTTAATAACAGTTACATTTAGTAGCATTATATGAAGAATAATTTTTAATGGTCAGTTATGGCTCTGTCTGTAATTTTTCAAGTCGACACCGTTACGAAGAAAATTTCATCTACCGCACGGGAATGATACGGGGGTACAATTTTTTCGGAAGAGTAAACATTCTGTCAATCTTTCACATCATAATGAAGCAATAAATATAGCGCGAAAAATGTGAAAATCATCAACAAGTAAGTAAAATATTACACATACTTTTATTCTGTGTCAACACCATTTTCTTCCATTTTGTTTGCTATTTCCACTATCTGTTCTTTTATGATTTTCAAATATTATGTATTCTTAGATGCCACAAAATAATGTGTGCGTCATGTGTTTTTGAGACAAGTAGCTTGCTGTTTGTGGATGATCAAATGCCTGAATGTCATTAAACGTTATCAAAAGCTAAAAAACGCGACACGACGGGTCCAAACTTAAACAAAAAAAGCATTGAATGAGTGGAAGAGACAATTCCCGTGGATAATCGTTGAAAAGAATGAAGGGGAGACCCGTTTTAATTGTGAAATATGTAAACATTCATGGAAGGCATGCAATCTAAGCACAGTTTGGGCATATGAAGGTATTTGAAGAATAAAATTGTATAATACTGAATAGACACTGTTGAACTCGTATAAATAAAGTTGCTAGTATGTTTATTTTGATTTTTTTCATGAAAATAACCATTTTTAGGTCATTTAGAAAAGTTAAGAATTATTTTCCAAAACTTAGTAGTAACGTTAAGAATAAAATTTCAGATTTAAGAATTCTTTATGAAAATCTGGTAGTAACGGTAAGAATTTCACAAAACCTTATCTGGAGCTCTGGCCTGTTAGATCTACAACATTTGATACCATTGCATGCTTTCCACACAGATGATGCAACATTTGAAATAGGGTATAAAAAAAAAATGTATATTGATAAATAAATGTCAAGTTATTGCAGAATTGGTAGATGTATTATAGTTAAACAAGACACATTAACACACAAGCTCAAAGTTGCCTTATTTAATATCAGCAGAGCTGAGCTACATGTACTGTCTTAAACACTTGCTGAACCACAGTGTGGAAATACTGCTAAGCCGTTGTAACAATTAAGCTTATTCCTTTCCCACTCGGAAGCAAAGTGAAAATGGCAATGTGCAAACAGCATGACCCTAGAACAGCCTTCGAGTAACTCACAGACTGTTCAGGTTTTATGCTGTTTGCTGCTCATCAGTATCTAAGGGTTGGAAATAAAGCCTTTAAAACTTGTATATGGTAAGAAAGGTCTTAAATTAAATATAACTTTCTAAGGGACTACAAATGCATGAAAATACGTATCTAAATGGTAAAGGGTAAACTATCAAGTTGAAAAACAGCTGCAAGGCTTTGTTGCATAATTGTCCAAACATTGATCTCTAGATCTGTGTCCGACTGATCTGAACTATGTCTTTCAGCTATATAATATATAATACATAGCTAAACGATATTGTTTAGATAAGTATATTGTCTTATCCAACCAATCTTATGTTGCCAAGACAACAGAAACTTTTCGAGTTATTACTTTGTTTCACATCTCTCAATTCTATTAGCTCGGCTGTTTTCGGAGAAAACCCGAGGTATTGTCATAGCAAGCATGTCGTCCGACGTCTGACGTCCGCCGTAGGCGTCGTGCTAAAACCTTAACATTGCCTCTAAAATCAAAGTGCTTCCACCTACAACATTGAAACTTCATAGATGCACCTTGATGAGTTCTACTCGCCACACCCATTTTTGGGTCACTAGGTCAAGGTCACTGTGACCTCTAATATAAAACTTTAACATAGGCTCTAAAATCAAAGTGCTTCCACCTACAACTTTGAAACTTCATATGTAGATGCATCTTGATGAGTTCTACACGCCATGCTCATTTTTGGGTCACTAGGTCAAAGGTCAAGGTCACTGTGACCTCTAATATAAAACTTTAACATAAACCTCTACATTCGCTCTAAAATCAAAGTGCTTCCACCTACAACTTTGAAACTTCATATGTACATGCACCTTGATGAGTTCTACATGCCACACCCATTTTGGGTCACTAGGTCAAAGGTCAAGGTCACTGTGACCTCTAAAAAAAGAAGAAAAAAAATTCTGACAAGCTTTCGCAGCCGAGCGTGGCACCCGTTATGCAGTTCTCTTGTTTTGTTTCAGATCTACATCAAGGAGTGATTTTGTCTTCTATGCAGACAGACTGGTAAGGGAATTAGTGAATAGTAACACTAAATGAGTACAGACAAATTTATGTTACAATTCACCTCATGAAGTTGAAATATATTGCGGGATTAATACGTAATCATTATGCATTGCCATACATGTGATACAGTTTTCCGTTTACTGCAGGTCACCTTAGTAGGATATAAACACATCATTTAACATTTAAAACAAAACAACCTTTCAAAAAGACAAACAATTTAGTCCAAGCTGGGATGTGAGAGAGTTAACAGCTGTTGTTTTTAAATCTAAAATAGTGTACAAACTAACCTTTTAATGTTTATTTTGTTTAATATTAACTTTCTAAAACACTTCTTTATAAAACAATTTTCCCTCTGTAAAAAGAAGCCATCATGGAAAAAAGATGATTTAGTTGGCTATAAAATATGTTTGTAAAATAATGTTGTTGTTTTTTTCACTCTTTCAGTATTACCTTTATATATGTTATTCCAAAACTGTACATGTAATCCTGGTAATTAAGTACATGTAGTTTGCTTTCCACAAAAGTTATATTGATTGTACATTAAATAAAAAGTAATTATTGGCAGAACTAGTTTTTCTGTTTGTTTGTTTTTTTCAATAACCGGTCTGCTTTTTCAAGCTTTCACAAGTTGGTGCAGTTTCAACAAATAATGTGTGATTTGTTTTATTTTGTTTGTTAGCTAATATATGGAACTTGTGTAAAAGTCACATTATTGTATAAGCATATCAATTTAACTAAAACTATACATCGATGAAATTGTTTATAATATCAGTACACAGTATATTTTTAAATAATTGTTTATATTATAATAAGTGCATAATAATTAAGTGAATAATTTCAAAATGATAGAAATTTGGTTGGTTTTCTTTCTCATTATAAAAATACTCTTTGCAATTGATGTAGAATAAACAGAAAATGTATGTTTGCAATTGACAAGAAAAGGAATAGTGTTTTGTCTATGATTTCATACAAAATAAATAAAGGGCCTTTCATGATAAATGTGTTAAGCCTGGGCATTGACTGGTAAGCAGCCAGAATGTTGTACGGAAGTATTGTCATTCAGATTCGCTTGGTTGTGGAAGATGGCTTAAATCAGTTGCCATACAGGGAAAAAGAAGTCACCACCCCAACAGGTATATAATGAAGAGCTCGTCTACTCAACAACAATTGAAGTGGAATTATATTTCTATTATTATGCATTTCTAAATTCTGCCTTGAATATCACAAATATCATGCATGCATTCTTGTGTATGTAATTGTCAAACTGTTAAACATTTGTTATTTAAGTACAATTATTGGGCAACATTGCTAAATCCCCATACTTTTCTACTAATATTCACTTTGCTTGGAATTCATTTTTTAGCTCGGCTGTTATCGGAGAAAACCTGAGTGCGTTTTTTAACATTCAGCATGGTGTCTTCTCTTATTCAAGTAGTTTTCATCTGATCGTTACCAAACTTGGTGAGAAGTTTTATCTAGATGTTCTGAAGGCCAAGTTCGAACATGGGCCATGCTAGATCAAAAACTAGGGTCACTTAGTACGTTTTACACATTGAGCATGGTGTCCGCTCTCTATTTCAAGTAAATTAAATCCGATCTTCACCACACTTGGTCAGAAGTTGTGACTAGATGATGTGTAGGTCAAGTTCAAACATGGGCCATGCCCGGGGTAAAAAACTAGGTCACTGGGTCACTTAGTGTGTTTTAAACCTCACCATGTTGTCTGCTCTCTAATTTTAGTAGTTTTTATCCAATCTTCACCAAAATTGGTCAGAAGTTGTATCTTGATATGTTTAGGGCAAGTTTTAATATGGGTCATGCCGGGTCAAAAACAAGGTCACGGGGTCACTTTGTGCGTTTTAAACATCACAATGTTGTCCGCTCTCTAATTCAAGTAGTTTTCATCCAATCTTCACCAAACTTGGTCAGAAGTTGTATCTAGATGATGTCTCGGTCAAGTTTGAATATGGGTCATGCCGGGTCAAAAACTAGGTCACTGGGTATCTTAGTGCGTTTTAAACCTCACCATGTCCGCTCTCTAATTCAAGTAGTTTTCATCCAATCCTCACCAAACTTGGTCAAAAGTTTTATCTAAATGATCTCTAGGACAAGTTTGAACATGGGCCATTCGGGGCCTAAAACAAGGTCACTTTGTGCGTTTTTTAACATTCAGAATGGTGCCCACTCTCTTATTCAAGCAGTTTACATCCGATCTTCACCAAACTTGGTCAGAAGTTTTATGGAGATGATATTAAGGCCAAGTTAGAACATGGGCCTTTCTGGGTCAAAAACTAGGTCAAGGGGTCACTTAGTGCGTTTTAAAAATTGAGCATGGTGTCCGCTGTTTTTTGTGAATGTGGGGGTATTCGTCACGTCTTCAACAAAGCTCTAGTTTTCTTAAGTTTTAAAGTCATAAGTATAAAATGCTAAATCAGGAACAATGATTAATTGTTAATTATCATTAATGTCTACTTTTGATTTTATTGAATCTTAAACACATGACTACATGTGTACCTTAGATAGTCCTGGTAATGGTTTGTCATTGGTTAATAAGAATTTAAGTGTTCATGTTTGTATACTGTTGTATGTCAATTTCAGGCTGCAAGTACAAAGGTCTGATGTATGAGAAAGGGAATTGCTGTGTTAGCATCATGAGAAGTGGTATGTACAACATGTAGTCATGATTAAGATAGGGGATTTCTGCATGCTTCATTAAGTTACAACCGGCATTCATGCTTCCAGTGTTGCACTTTTTGACAAATCTTAACAATCTCAAATGTAACGTATTGAATTTGATCATTAAGTCCCACATATTTTGGTGTCGAGGTTTAAGCCTAAAAGTTAATTATGTGATATATAAACAGAAAGCAAGAAAGTAAATACAATGAAAAAAAAACAAACTCTAATACCACACAAATGTGACATTTTATGATTTACACAGTTGAGTAGAAAAAACGTGTTAATCAGGGGTAAATTGATGCATAAAAGCTCTCCATTAAGTTTGTAGTAGTAAACAAGGTTGCATAATCCAGTTAAATTTTCTGCAAACCTTTGGGGAAACGGCAAAACAATTATTTTCTGACTGATTGTTAATTTTAAATGGTCACAATTAACTGTGGTTTATTGGTGCAATGCTGGCCTAGGAATCCCAGGGGACAAAAATTCCACTCGTCCGCTCGTATTGACGAGTGAAATCTTGAAAGGACGAGTGAATTTCCCTAAAGCTCTCGTCCTACAGGACGAGTGAAAAAAAACTGATGTTAAAATATGTTTTTTCTGATCAGTAAGACTCTTTTTCATTAAATAAAATCATTTCTTAAAGCATATCTATTCCGAAAGTAGAACGCGAATGAACCGGAAATCGCAATTGTAAATTTCATACAGCAGGTGCGCGTTGTTATGCGAGACTGTGTCCCGGAGTAAATATTGGCTTTTTGGTGTAAACTTTGCGCGTCCATGTTGACAGGGAACCATCTGACTTCATTCACTGTAACTATTGATTTTTTTTAAAGAATTATTTTACTGCGAAGTACCGTTTTAAACCAGTCTGAATTTCATCTGAAAAATGTCTGACATACGAGCGTTCTTTAAAGGGGGCAGGAGCGATGTTCAACCATCCGAAATGGAAAGCACGCAAGCATTAGAAAAAGGAAAAAACAAATTTGTCTTCATTTATTTATTTTGTGTTCCTCATAAATAAAGTAAGTTAACATTTCTTCTATGATCAGCTGGCATGAATAACTAAGTAAGCAGCATTTTGGCAGTGATATAGGAAACATTGTTAGTCATATCAGTCCTTTGCAATCTTTCTTTCACACATATTTGAAGGACAAGTGCATGTGTTTGCAGGACGAGTGAAAATTTTAATGCACTTGTCCTGCAGGACGAGTGCAATTTATAAATATTTTTGTCCCCTGAATCCGTAAGGTCACTGGTTTCAATGTTTTGCTGACACCACTGGATTTTTTCTGAGCAAAAACTTATCCCGTGCTTGCACCTGTCCACCCAGGTGTAGAAATGGTTACGTGTGAAGGGAGATATAGTCAGTATGTGGCTTCAGACCATGCCCAGTGTTATCGAATGACTTATAACAGATTTATACCGGTGTTAAACAATGACTTATAACCCAGTGATCAGGTGAAAATGTGTAAGTTTGCGGTTGGGGTCTGCACAGGCTAATCAGGGACAATACTTTGCACTTTTATTGTTTTTTTCTTTTAAAGGATGTTTCTTACAAACAAAAATCTTGCCAAGGCAGAAAGTGCTCTCCCTGATAAGGTTATGCGGACTGCACAGGTTTATCTGAGACGACACTTTCCGAGCTTGCATTTAGTCAAGTTTTCGCTTAACATGGCTCATATATATCTCGTTGCTAGGTGAGGCTATGGAACAGGCCCTGCGTGACTGCTGCCGCTCAATACGTATCGGGAAGATCCTCATTTACAGTGATGAGGACACACACGATGCCAAGGTCGTCTACTCCAAGCTGCCGCCTGACATTGCCAACAGGAAGGTGCTCCTGCTCTACCCCATTGGAAGTGAGTACATGATATCATTCTTCCCGTTCGCAATTTGCAGTTGATGACTTTCGTAATCTGTTTTTAGTTTTTTGTTTTATTATATATTTCAAACATTTGCATCATACTATTTACAAGTCCAATTTTGGAAAGACCTCTGTTATTCCTCTTACAATTAAAGATATACCATTTAAATTATAATTCACATAGTTGTATAATTGTGCTTTGAATGTGTAATTACAAGTATTAGATCTGGGCATGCAGGGTTTTTTTTTGGCCCGATTTTATAGCCGAAATTCGGCTATGTTCCCAATCCCAAAAAAGTATACTTTTTTCCCAAAATGTGGCAAAAAAAATTCCCAATTTCAAAAAAAAAAAAAATTTTTTTTTTTTTTTTTTTTTTTAGAAAGAAGTCTTATGTGTATTTTATCTCAAGTTTAATTCAATTACATCTAACAAAGTATTATATGATTTTTTTCTTTAAATTTGAATGATTATAAAGTCTTAAATCAAATTTAGTATTTCCCTAATCAGTGGACTTTTCGTGTGGAGAAAAAGGCGATTGAATTTATATTCCTAATTTCATGAAAATGCCGATAAAATTCCCAATTCCAAAGCCATGGGCTATCTTCCCAAAAAGTGGGAAAAAAAACCTGGCATGTCAGTTGAATAGGTAAGCATGGTCTTCTGTGATGGATTATCTTGACAATAACAACATTTTACAATTACTTGGGTATATGGATAGTACCAGAACAACTGTGTTATGTTTTCTTCAATTTTCACCAAGAACTTAAAAGATTCTGTTCCCTGCAAGATTCTGTGGCTTATTGTACGCTGGAACCATCTGATATATGTATCCTTAGCTATATTGAACATAAGTGCATTTTCGTTTAAAATCTTAATATTGAACAATTATTTATTCCATTTTGTTTGACTAGTTTGAATGTCACTGTTTAGAATTAATATGATCAAGGTGCTACCTAATGTACGGGCAAAAGCTTTTTAAGTTTTTTGATAACCATTTATTTTTAATAAATATATGGACATGATTGTGTTCAAAATATTATAATTGTTGCAATAATTAAGTAATGCATCCAAAAAATTAATCTTAAAACAAGTTACATGTTCCTAGCTTAAAGATCTAGCATCTTATAACTTTTAGCTCATCTATTTTTTGAAAAAAAATTATGAGCTATTGTCATCACCTTGGCCTCAGCGTCAGTGTCGGCATCTGCGTCTGGTTAAGTTTTGCATTTAGGTACACTTTTCTCATAAAGTATCAATGCTATTGCATTCAAACTTGGTACACTTACTCACTATCATGAGGGGACTGGGCAGGCAAAGTTAGATAATTCTGGCTTGCATTTTGACAGAATTATGTGCCCTTTTTATACTTAGAAGATTGAAAATTTCGTTTAGTTTTGTGTTGAGGTCCACTTCTTTCCTTAAGTATCAAAGCCATTGCTGTCATACTTGCAACACTTACTAACAATCGTAAGGGGACTGTGCAGGCAAAGTTATGTAACTCTGACTGGCATTTTGACGGAATTATGTGCCCTTTTTATACTTAGAAAATTGAAAATTTTGTTAAGTTTTGTGTTTTGGTCCACTTTTTTCCTAAAGTATCAAAGCCATTGCTTTCATACTTGCAACACTTACTAACTATCGTAAGGGGACTGTGCAGGCAAAGTTATGTAACTCTGACTGGTATTTTGACAGAATTATGGGCCCTTTATACTTAGAAAATTGAAAATTTGCTTAAGTTTTGTGTTTTGGTCCACTTTACCCCTAAAGTATCATAGATATTGCTTTCATACTTGGAACACTCGCAAACTATCATAAGGGGACAGTAAAGGACAAGTTGCATAACTCTGGTTGTCATTTTTACCGAATTATGGCCCTTTTTTGACTTAGTAACTTTGAATATACGGTTACATTTTGTGTTTAGATTCACTTTACTTGTAAAGTATCAAGGCCATTGCTTTTAAACTTTAAATACTTTCATGCTATCATGAGGGTACTGTACCTGGCAAGTTGAATTTTACCTTGACCTTTGAATGACCGTGACTCTCAAATCATCTAATAAATGACCACCACACTATACACCTTTCCCCTCCCCCCACCCCAACCCCAATAAAATAATTATTATGCCCCCGGTAGGGTGGCATATAGCAGTTGACATGTCCGTCAGTATGTCAGTCAGTCTGTCTCTCAGTCCGAAAAAAACTTTAATATTGGTCATAACTTTTTCACTTTTTAAGATAGCAACTTGAAATTTGGCATGCATGTGTATCTCATGGAGCTGCACATTTTGAGTGGTGAAAGGTCAAGGTCATCTGTCAAGGTCATCCTTCAAGGTCAAATGTCAAATTTATGATGTCTGTCCGTGCGAAAACTTTAACATTGGCCATAACTTTTTCAATATTGAAGATAGCAACTTGATATTTGGCATGCATGTGTATCTCATGGAGCTGAACATTTTGAGTGGTGAAAGGTCAAGGTCATCCTTCAAGGTCAAATTTCAAATATATGGCGTCTGTCCGTCCGAAAAATTTAACATAGGCCATAACTTTTTTATATTTAAGATAGCAACTTGATATTTGGCATGCATGTGTATCTCATGAAGCTGCACATTTTGAGTGGTGGAAGTTCAAGGTCAAGGTCATCCTTCAAGGTCATCCTTCAAGGTCAAAAAATAAAATAAATTCAAAGTGGCGTTCTCATGAAGCTGCACATTTTGAGTGGTGGAAGTTCAAGGTCATCCTCCAAGGTCAAGGTCATCCTTGAAGGTCAAAGACCAAAAAACAAATAAAAATTTTCAAAGTGGCATTATCACAAAGCTGCACATTTTGAGTGGTGGAAGTTCAAGGTCAAGGTCATTGTTCAAGGTCAAGGTCATCCTTCAAGGTCAAAGGTCAAAAAAATAATTCAAAGCGGCGTTATCATAAAGCTGCACATTTTGAGTGGTGTAGGTTCAAGGTCAAGGTCATCCTTCAAGGTCAAGGTCATCCTTCAAGGTAAAAGGTCAAACAAAATATTAAAAAAATCAAAGCGGCATTATCATGAAGCTGCACATTTTTAGTGGTGGAAGTTCAAGGTCAAGGTCATCCTTCAAGGTAAAAAAAAAATATAAAAAATTCAAAGCAACGTTCTCATGAAGCTGCACATTTTGAGTGGTGGAAGTTCAAGGTCAAGGTCATCCTTTAAGGTCAAAGGTAAAAAAAACAACATTCAAAGCGACGTTCTCATGAATCTGCACATTTTGAGTGTTGAAAGTTCAAGGTCAAGGTCATTCTTCAAAGTCAAGGTCATCCTTCAAGGTCAAAGGTAAAAAAAAATAATTCAAAGTGGCGTTATGATGAAGCTGCACATTTTGAGTGGTGGAAGTTCAAGGTCATCCTTCAAGGTCAAGGTCATCCTTCAAGGTCAAAGGTCAAAAAAATAAATAATTCAAAGCGGCCTTCTCATAAAGCTGCACATTTTGAGTCGTGGAAGTTCAAGGTCAAGGTCATCCTTCAAGGTCAAAGGTAAAAAAATAAATAATAATAATAATTTCAAAGCGGCGCAATAGGGGGCATTGTGTTTCTGACAAACACATCTCTTGTTTTTTTCAAACATGGTTTAAAAACACAAATATTAATTTTTATTATTTTATCTTTGAAATACCGTCCAACCCAAGTCTCCCCCCCTCCCCCCCCAAAAAAAAAAAAATTTTTTTTTTCTTTTTTTTTTGCATTTTTGGAAGATAATGTAATAAATGACCACACCCCCACACCAAACACCCCCCTACACTCCACCCCTCCATCCTTTGTGAATGAAATTGAGATAGATCCCTACACCTTTAAAAAGAAAAATGGATGAGCAAGGCGGCACTCTTGTTTTGTTTTCTAGCCACAGGAATTTAAAGCTGGTTCGGTGGCTGTGGTATAGTGGATGGGGTGTCTGCTAACTGGCTTAGTCACTGGGAGGTCTCTGTATTGATCCCTTAAGTGGGAGCTTTCTTTAGATAACCCTAAAGACATACTATGGCGTACCATTTGGGTTGAAAGTCAAGAAGACCTACAAGGTAAAAAGACAAATGTACGTCGAAGTACAATAATTGTACGTCGACATATAAAATACACTTCGAAGTATATATTTGTACGTCAAAGTACTATTTGTACTTTGACATGTATGTTTGTACTTTGATGTACACATTTTCTGAACAGCCAATCAAAACACTTGTCTCTTGAGCCACTTTTCCTTCAGATTTATTCAGAATAAATGTTTAAAATCTCTTTTTTAATTGAGGACAAAATGAATAAAAATATCAGAATGGCAAAAAAACAACAACACAGAAGTTTCAAGTATTTAATGCATTGAAATAGATTATATACAAATTTGAAGACGATTCAATTGTTACCTTTTTAAAATTAAAATTATTCAGCATATTGTGAGTATTTATTGATCATGCAGGGCGGAGTATCACGACCTTCCAGTGCATTACTGTGTAGGAAATTCCTAACGGTAACCAAACAGTTACCAAACATTAACAGGATAAATAACTTATAATAACCTCCCCGTTGGTCGTATTTTGTGATAACCATAACTTGCATAAGTCAGAGGTTAGTTCCGCCACGCCAGGTCAATAAATACACACAATATCTATGAGTTAGCGGTCGATAGTCGCATAATTTTGTAAAAATTATGATAATAATAATGTTTAATAAATACACACAATATCTATGTGTAAGCGGTCGATAGTCGCATAATTTGGTATAAATAATAATAATGTTCAATGTCAAATATCTCTTAAAGCAACAGATATAAGGTGTCTTCTGATTGGCTAACACTCAAGGGTCGGTGATAATTGTACGTCGAAGTACATTTCTCGTTCTACCTAGTAGGTCTTGTAGACTTTCGACGTCATGGTACATCATATAGACACTAAGTACTGGTCCTACCCAGGAAACAGTTTGTTTCATCAAATGTCTCAATTCAACTTGACAGTTTGCTAAAGCAGTTGCATTTAGCATACAGTACACTGATTTAACATAATCAAAATCATGTGATGTGTCAAATCAATTTTGATTGACAAATTTGACAGGATATTTTTTAATCCAATAAGTTTTAGACTGTCAAATAACACACACTACGTATTGAAAGCCATACCTGGAGCTTTCTTCTGTATATCACTGACTTCATCAGAAGAATGATTTCTACTGTTGGGTAACGTTAACACCACTAATTGTCTTCTTATGTATTATCAATGTATAATTATGTGTAACAGCATAACAACATACTTGTTTCGCAATTAAAATATTTAATAAATACAGGTATCTTGCAGGTTTGTAATTATCTTTCCCAAACTATTGCTGAATAGTTTAAATTTTGTCGCCACTAAAAAACTAGCCATTTTGTAGCAATTCTTAAATCACAGTCTAAACTGCATACATTTAGCTCTATATTTACAATTTGAATGCAAATATCAGAATGCATCATGTTATATCATCCATATTTTTTTATTTAAACATTCAAATAACACATAACACAGTACATATATAAAAAGGTATGTGGTATTGTCTGGAGATACAAAACACTTCACATCATTTATTTGCACATAAATAGTTACAAAATAAGTAATACTAAAACACTGTCATCAACCTACAGTACAAGAATATTTACATATATGAAATTACAAAGTGGTGTATGTTTATTACCTTTTACAAAATTAACAATGCTGGTTTTGTACTAGCCATAAAACATTTATCATGGATTAACAAGTAACAACCAATTTATTAATTACTGTGAAACCATTTATTTTCGTGGGCACAAAATTTCGCCCTTTTCATAAAAATGACTATTTCGTCCGCTCTTAAATTCGTCTATTTCTGGCTTTGAAAAAAAAAACGTATTAAATCTATAAAAAATGTTTTTGTTATAAAAAAAACAAAGGTACGGGTTTTTATGTATATGTACAAAAATAGTAGATGCAGTTAAAACCAAACACAAATCAAAATGTTCTTTATTAATTTGTAACAAAGCGCAGAATATATTTCAGGCAGGTGTTGATCACACATCGTCATATTTTAATTGGGTTTAATAGTATTGTCTTTAATCCGGATTCGCCTCCTGTAGGCTGTATAATCTGTTACACCCCTGAAAAACACAATACACACAATGGGTAATAAAGTTGTTAACAATTGGCGCTAATCAACACTAATATACCTAAACGAAGTCGACGCATTTGATACAGCCTTATTGCATTCGCGTTGTACAGGAAATGTCAGTTGTCAGTACACTGTATAATGAACACCCCTTTGTGTCAAAACCGGATTTAACTTGAGTGTGAATAGTCGACTTTTTCATGTTCTTTGTATCACTACCATCTGTGTATCTGTATTATAAGTATACCAGTCAACAAACAAGGTGCGCGCTTCCGCATATGGGTATTCGGACGTTCAAAAAATTGACCTACGGTTTAGCGTTCGTGCCGTCGAACGCATTAAGCAATATAACTCGTTTTTTTCCCTATTTCTTTACTTGCAAAAAATACTAGTGGCTTATAACTTACCTTGCAATCTTTTTTTCTCGCATTTTGCGAGTGTGTGAGTGTTAATTTCGAGTCCTGTGTATATGCGTGGATTACGCTGGATTTAAATGCCTCATGCCTACGGTAATTCAGTCTTATTTGTTTCAAATATGGGACATGATTGTTCGTTAGGATCTTGAATTCGTCCATCTGTCGAAGGACGAAAAAGGCGAAAATTAATGTCGGACGAATAATAATGGTTTCACAGTACACAATAGAAAGGAAATCATATTAATTGCATTATGCATTTACTAAACAAGCTATTTGCTACTGCTTAGAATTACACTATCTTACTAAAAATGATCACAACAGGTACTTAGTGTTTTACATACTTGTATTAAGTTTTGTATTACTAGTTTGACATTTATTGGCAGACACTTGTCGATATACAGACTAAAATTGCATGGGAACTTTCATATTTTTTCAGCATATTTGCCTTCATAGTGTTAATTTAACAACCCTTTGACATTGTTTGCACATCTGATCGTATTATACCATAGCTGATTTTTAACCAGGTTTTCCGAAGGAAAAAACTGCTTATTAGATTGGCGAATGCGGGCGGGCTGGCTGGCTGGCGGGCTGGCAGGCGGGCGGAACAAGCTTGTCCGGGCTATAACTTTGTCGTTCATTGTGAGATTTTAAAATCATTTGGCAAATTTGTTAACCATCATTAGACGGTGTGTCGCGCGAAAAAATTACGTCAATATCTCCAAGGTAAAGGTCACACTTTGAGTTCAAAGGTAAAAAATAGCCATAAATGAGCTTGTCTGGGCTATAACTATGTCATTCATTATGACATTTTAAAATCATTTGGCACATTTGTTCACCATCATGGGACGGTGTGTCGCAAGAAAGAATCACGTCAATATCTCCAATGTCAAGGTCGCCACGACTAAAAATAGATTTATTTTAAAACAAACTTACAAAGGGGGTTAATTTTGTTTGTTCATTTCAAAAGTTCAGTTTGAGTTGTCTCCCTTTATCAGATTTTTTTTCACAATGAAAACATGGTTTTGTGACAATTTTGTCCCTTGTTGTTTATAGATAGACAGATAAAGACTTTTCAAAGTTCTATAAAAGTTCACACATGTTCCATCCAAGTAAACCAACAGAACCAATAAACATCACCACAGATAATAACTGTGTGTATAGCTTGGAAATTTTGATAGTTCAGGAATCCCTCCTTTGTCGATTTCTGTAAACCAAAACTGTCAGTTTTGCTGGGTAGAATGGCTTGTGTGATGCCCAGCTCTTGCCTTGGCAGAACAGCTTCTAACAACGGAAAACCAACAAATATCTTAAAATTTGATCAATAATGCAGACAATTTATAAATGTCTTGTTTTTTTGTTGATTTAGAATCTGGACGATATTTACGTAAGATTGTGGTACGAAAATCCAACGGTATCTGATTTTGTGGCCTAAACTTATTATAGTGATATGTGACCTTTCGGGATATCGGTAAAGTGCGAGCAGACGAGGTGTAAATACGTTACAAATTAAAGCTAAAGACTAAAAAGTTAGATTGGAATATCTTTAAATTTTGTGAGTAAATGTGTTTCTGATGGATAACAACGACAACTTACCAGAATATTGCTCATGATCACACGTAAAACTTCTTTCTGAGAGCGAATGGAAAATGCCTCACGAATTCTGACAAATAAACAGTAGGGTGTCGGTATTGAAATACCGTGAGAATACTGGAAGAATAGAGATGCCAATTATAATGTTTAAAACAAATAATTTTTATCCCCCGCTATAGGCGGAGGGATATTGTTTTGGCGTTGTCCGTCCGTCTTTCCGTCCCTCGGGCCGGCACTTTTGTGTCCGGAGCCATATCTTGGAAGTGCTTATGCGGATTTCAATGAAACTTGGTATGTGTATATATATATATATATGGATAAAAGGATGATGCACGCCTAATGGCATTGTACACCATCTGTTAATAACAGAGTTATGGCCCTTTGTATCTTGGAAAAATGCTTTTTTGTGTCCGGAGCCATATCCTAGAAGTGCTTTGGCGGATTTCATTGAATCTTGGTATGCGTATATATATATGGATAAGAGGATGATGCACCCCAAATGGCGTTGTACACCATTGGATAATTTAGGAGATATGGCCCTTTGTATCTTGAAAAAATGCTTTTTTGAGTGTCAAATATAACACTTTTGTGTCCAGAAGCATATTGGCGGGGGATATCAATTTAACAAATTTGCTTGTTTAATAAGCGTTTGTGATTTGTCAGGATAATAATATCAATAAGATATCGAAAAGATCAAAGCAAATAAATTGACAGAAATCTGAGATTCGGCAATATATTTAAGACGGGTTATGTTCACGTAAATTGTGTTTGGTAAAGACTGTTACTATATGTAGTGAACCAGTCTTCTGCTTATTATACCCACTGAAGATGAGTATTCAGGGGAGATAAATGAGTAAGGACTTAATTCTGGAACGGTTGCGAAGAAAAACAAATAATGCGAGAATATTTAGTGCAATTAGCTACACAATTATGATGTCATTGATATAATTTTTCCTGAGGTATTTATTTACATGTGATTTAGCATATGTCAAAGTGTTTTTGATTTGTTCAAGGTCATAAATAGCATCGCGAAAATATGTGTCGCGTGGCAAATTTTTTTAGACCCATCCCTATGTGGTATTCTTATGTAATTTTATGTCTAAATTTCCATATGTATGAACGGTCAACGCCGGCTTCGCGGGCTTTTGCCCGTTATATTTTATTTATGTGCTCTCCTTCTTTTGGGCTGGTTACTACTTTCTTTTTGTAAGTTGATAATAAAGGCTATTGAGTTTTATCATCAAAGTTTGACATTGAAATTTATTGGTACATTTCATGTTAATTAATCTTTGTTACAATTGGTGATTTAAATTTTGTCCAACATATTAATTCCAAAGATTCTTTGGAAATAAAGATTCTTTTTGTATCATAATATCCTACAAAACGAATACCACTTTCATATAGACTTCATGTACCGGTAAATGACTTTGTTAATTTTTAATTTTTAAAATTATGATTATAAGAATAGAGGCATCAAGCCAAAATTTACTTTTCAGTAAACATATTTGTTGGGCATACACTCTACCAGTGTTATATTGTTTTAAAGTCTATTTGTGATTTAAAAAGATCAATTTGCTTTGCCTGGCACATGTTAATTTCATGAATTTTTATGAATCTATCAATTTAAATCCAAATGCATATGTCTTAACAATTACAGTAGCTTTTGCTTGGGCCTGCCAAAATGAAGTCATAAAATTGTTGATAAATATTTCTCATGGTGTCTATTCTTGGTGTAGGTAGTACTACAGATTAATGAATGATAAGTAAAGGTAGAAGATTTAATTTGATGTGAACTTTCTATGATCCAAATCACTTATGACTTTAAATACTTTCGATTTGTTTTCTATTATTAAATAAGTATATTTTCTAATTAAATATGAATCATTATCAAAAAATAAATAAATAAATGTTTCCATTCAAAAACATAAGTTTGGTTGGAGGTGTAGTGCTGACATTTGGAGTGGAGGAAGCTAACATGCACAATTATTTTGTTATTTCACAATAATTAAAATAGATTGCTATAAGTATGGTTTCATGGCAAGGCTGTGTTTTTTGTTGTTTCGAAAGTTCAAAGTTTATTTGACATGAAAGATTTGAAAGGAAAGCATGTCCTTTTTCTAGGCACAGGTAACACAGTGATCAAAGCTATGCATGTCCTCAAAGAGAACAAAGTACCTGAGAAGAATGTAGTACTACTCAACCTGTTTATCACCCCTCAAGGTATGTATGTGACCTGTGTTAACTCTTTCAGTGCTGGAACCGAATTTTGAAGACCTTTGCAAACAGTTTGGATCCAGATGAGACGCCACAGAACGTGGCGTCTCATCAGGATCCAAACTGTTTGCTATTCTTACAGTATTCTTTGAAAAAAAATGGAAGAAAAGGCTAATTTTAGGAATTCAGCAGACAACATTTTAGAAGACAACAAATTTCCCAGCATGCAAATGGTTAAACTAATTTACCACACTCTGGGAAAACGGTGCTTAATGCATGTGAACAGTTTTGTCCCAGATTAACCAATGCTGTCCACCTGGACTAATCAGGGATGACACTGTCCGCCTAAACTGGATTTTCACTTAAAAAAGACTTTCTTTTAAATGGAAAAATATCATAAAAGCAGAAAGTGTGATCCCTGATCAGCTTAAGGGGACTGCACAGGCTAATCTGAGATGAGGTGCGAATATATTTGAAGTTTATATCTAAGATAAGTTGATGTACATTTGTATTTAGGGCTATTTTATAACATGGTATTAAGGTGAACATTCATTAAAACACACATTTTATATACTCTATAATTTTAGTTGCTTTGGTGTTAGAGCGTTCAGAGAGGTTTTAATGATCATTTGATACAAAGTAATGGTTTTGTGCAAAAAACTGGATACTGTTTCAATTAGCACTTGTATAACATTCTAAGGGACTACAAATGCGTCAAAATATGTATCTAAGTGAGAAAAGGTTAATAATTATACCCATTGTTAAAATGTAGAGTAAAAGGTAATCGTGTTTTCAGCTGCCAAGACGTTAATAGAGACATTCCCAGAGCTGACAATCCTAACATCAGAAGTCCATCCAATTGCACCACACCATTTTGGTCAGAAGTACTTTGGAACTTCCTAGACCTGCAGCAGCAATGTGGGTCTCCTATCCAGAAATATCTTACCTGTAGCCTTAAAATTGCCATTTTTTAAGGGCAATGAATTCCATGTTTTAATTAAATTACATATTCATTCTATTCCAGAAACATGTTAAACATAGTACCGGTATTGAAATAATAATTTAAGTTTTTCATTGGTCTGAGACATACAACTGTAGTCTTCCATGTTTAAATGAAATTATGGCTTGCATTTGTTAAATGTTAATGTATGATTTAATTTTTGTAAAATTTTGTCTGGAGCAAAAACTAAACAAAAGACGAAGTGGGATGTGGAGTTAACAAGACCCATTATTCTTGCTTCCATATTTTTGGAATTATTCCCATTTATTTTGAATTAAAATCCTATGTGGAACATATTTTGAAAACTGTAATGGGTATGATCTTGAATCTAAATAGGTAGGAAGATCTCCTGGATTGATATGCACAAGAACCTTAACTCTTGCTTCAATATTTTTAGAGTTATGACCTTTTCTTATTTTTTTACATTTAAATTGTGAATGGGGCATATCTTGCTAACGATACAATATATCAAGTTAAGAGTTCATAGCTAGATACTGATAGATCTCAATATGGGAACTGCATGAGTGCCTTATCTCATGCTTTCATAAATTCCCTGTACTTGCCTCAATATATGAAATATTGTCTAGGGCATATTTTTATAATATAAGGAAGTATTGAGTCAAAATTTCATAGGTTTGAAGCTTTCATTGTTGGGAAACCTTAATTGCATATGCCATCTGACAAGACAACTTACATGGAATAATGTTTCGATACGTATCATCTTCACTTAATGCTTAGATTCATTGTGGTGAACACACAACTTATGAAATGACAACTCTGTTTACATATTTGAGACTTCTTTTAGATGGCCTTTTACATACTTACTTCTTATGACATTCAATTGTCCTCTAAAACCACAGACACATAAGTAATGAGCAAATGAATTAAATGAATGGCCACCTTAACCCTTTCAGTGCGGGAACCGAATTTTGAAGGCCTTTGCAAACAGTTTGGATCCAGATGAGACGCCACAGAACGTGGCGTCTCATCAGGATCCAAACTGTTTGCTTTTCTGATAGTATTGTTTGAAAAAAATCGAAGAAAATGCTAATTTTAGAAATTCAGCAGACGACATTTTAGCAGAAGACAAATTTCCCAGCAAGCAAAGGGTTAAATACTGTTGCTCATCATACAGCAATAACATTTAGCCTGCTGGTTCTTACAATGTCAGTATTCTGTAATTTTCACATTTTCTTAATTATTGATACAGAGGGTTTTTCAGGCATGAAAGTGCCAGTTCTGGTTTAAGTAAAACTTAAGATGCTTCTGGAATATCGTCAATGTATCCAGGGGACAAAAATATTTATAAATTGCACTCGTCCTGCAGGACAAGTGCATTAAAATTTTCACTCGTCCTGCAAACACATGCACTTGTCCTTCAAATATGTGTGAAAGAAAGATTGCAAAGGACTGATATGACTAACAATGTTTCCTATATCACTGCCAAAATGCTGCTTACTTAGTTATTCATGCCAGCTGATCATAGAAGAAATGTTAACTTACTTTATTTATGAGGAACACAAAATAAATAAATGAAGACAAATTTGTTTTTTCCTTTTTCTAATGCTTGCGTGCTTTCCATTTCGGATGGTTGAACATCGCTCCTGCCCCCTTTAAAGAACGCTCGTATGTCAGACATTTTTCAGATGAAATTCAGACTGGTTTAAAACGGTACTTCGCAGTAAAATAATTCTTTAAAAAAAATCAATAGTTACAGTGAATGAAGTCAGATGGTTCCCTGTCAACATGGACGCGCAAAGTTTACACCAAAAAGCCAATATTTACTCCGGGACACAGTCTCGCATAACAACGCGCACCTGCTGTATGAAATTTACAATTGCGATTTCCGGTTCATTCGCGTTCTACTTTCGGAATAGATATGCTTTAAGAAATGATTTTATTTAATGAAAAAGAGTCTTACTGATCAGAAAAAACATATTTTAACATCAGTTTTTTTTCACTCGTCCTGTAGGACGAGAGCTTTAGGGAAATTCACTCGTCCTTTCAAGATTTCACTCGTCAATACGAGCGGACGAGTGGAATTTTTGTCCCCTGGTATCTTGTATATAGTTCCGGTAGGACCATTCCAATTAATTGGATTTAAATGATGCTTGCAGTTGTAAAGCTGATGTCATGAGTGAATTGCAGGGGAAAGATTGTGGAAGTTATGTCTGCTTGAATGTTGGTGTGTTTTAATATGTCTGTACAAGGTAATTTGTCTCATAATATTGAACTGTTGCATATAAAAAAAGAGTTAATATTTGTTGAAGAAACCTTTTCCAGAAATACATTACCTGTTTAAGTATTCCCTTGGAAATAATCTCAAAAACATCAGTTGTGCTTAAATTTCTGTAATATAATCAAACTAATGATCATATGAGGTGGTTGTGAAATTATTATGACCATACTTGTTTTCTTTTTGTGATTTAACTTTCAATTTGTGATGGAAACAAAGTGTCTGTGTTTACTCTAATGTGTTGTCAAAGAGCTTTGTATTTTATGGGGCACTTAAATATGTTTT